>NC_091104.1:23482360-23785616 GCF_024713975.1 Paralichthys olivaceus | reverse complement strand
CAGTGATGGAATGAATCCATTTGACTGATGTACTGTATTTAAAGGTACAGTGTGTAGAATTTAGTGATATTGAGTCTCTAAATTGCATGTTGCAGCTGAACACCCCTCACCTCACCCTCCCCTTCAAAACATGAAAAAGAACCTGTTGTAGCTTCAGTTGTCTTAAAAACTCAAAAGGTGTTTAGTTTGTCCAGTCTGGACTGATGTTAAAAACATGGCGGCCTCCATAGAGAGGACCCCCTCCATGTAAATATAAAGTATTTAAATATAAAGGGCCTTTTCTGGGGTAAAGAAAACTACAATTCATACAATTAAGATGAAACAAACTAGTGAAAACATCATGAGGATTATTCTACATTCAATTTCTGCCAATAGATCCCTTTCACCTAAATCCTTTAAATTTGCTCAACTTCAAGCAACAATAATAGTAAAAGGACACAAGTTAACTTAACTTTTCTGACACAGTGACTTTTCATACTTTCATGCCTTGTACTTAATGGTTGAGATAAAACAAAACACAGTAACTCACGTCACAATGAACTTGTTACTCAAGGTCTGCACAGTTGGTAACTGTCACTAGGTTCACTCAAGTTCATCTAGTAGCAGAAGAGTTGCACAAGCAAAAACTGAAACCCAAACTATTTATTGTCTGAGCGCCATCACTGTAACACAGTTTAAAAGTGCCAAGATTAAATATTAATCTTAAAACTCTCAGTAAATTCAAAATCAAACCAGCTTTCACATCCCCTCTGATCTGCCATTTTAAAAGTTCAGCAGCAACTTTTAACCCTTTATTATCTTCCACACAAGAAGACTCAAACAGCATTTCTGTAACAAAACGAAATATTCTGATGTATTTTCTCTTACAATCCATTTGATAGAAATCTGATCTGTGGAAACAACATCAAAACAGGACATTCCAAAAACCTCTGAGAAGACAGTGACCTATATATTAGCCGTTGAGTCATCACATCTGTTTTTCCAGCTCTGGCTGTCTGACTTTCGACCCCCAGCTCCCCCCCTCTCCTCTGTGGCTGTTACAGCGTCCTCATGCCTCAGCAGAATAAAGTTCCTGCTCTGTGGTTTTAACTCGGTTGTACTTTGCCCCAGACCCCTCGCAAACTCACCCAGTGTCCTGGGGAACGACGCTGGCTTCCATCATATTTCCACAGCTTCAGTGTTGGACTGCTCTATGTCACCCCCTCAGCTCCATCTGAAACCCCGCCTCGTTCTCTGCCCCCCCCCCCTCTTTTCTCCCTGCTGAGCAGGACTGAAAAGGGAAAAACTCGAACGCAAAGGGAAAATATGTTTCTGTGTGTCAGCCCTCCCCTTCTGCGTCAACTTCCTGAACTTGTCGGACAGGAAGACGCAGAGCATTTGGGGTCAGACTTCCCCCACCCTCTTTATTTGTCAGTGACACACATGTACGTCTTTTCAAACAGGGTTAAATATTCCATTGAATCTCAAAACGTCACATGGATATATATAACCCTGTTGATGTCCCGTACGCCTTCAACATTCAGCAGATGCTCCTTGAGTCTCCTCCTCTGCCTCCTTCTCTCCTCCCCTCTGCTTTTAAAGCTTTCCAGATGCTGCTCCATTCAAGCTGTGGAATGTACAACCTCATGTTTCTTGCAAGCTTCACTCTGCTTCCTGATTTCATGACTGCTGTGTGTAATTCTGTTACCCACCTCATGTCCACTGCTTATCTCTTCTCTAATTTATAGGCCTTTTTCTTTGTTTTCACAGGGGATTGTTTTGTTGTTGCTAAAAACCAGTAAGTAGGCTGCTGTTAGGGTTGGAGTTATACATTGGAATAGGAGTGTGAATGCATTTTGGAGGCTTTAAAATAGTCAAAACTGAAGACAACATATGAATCCTGACATTAACTAGTTAAATCATTACACAGTTAAAAGGCGTGGTCTAAAACTTCCTGTCTCCTTTTATTCATGTTTCAAATTCGACAACTAAGATTTTTTTATTTTTTTGAAACTATAACTCTCAAGCAAAGTTCAGTTTATCTCTGCCTGAGAGCTCTTAAGCTGAACTTACTGTAAAACCAGCAGATGTGGAGTTGAGTGGACATGCATCTGTGGTCAAAGACACACACACGCCCACCCAACCAAGTGTGATGACTGTGCAGCTGCTTCCTGTGCAAACAACCTGGTCATACATGCTTTGACTCTGCAGACCAGCCGCATGTGACAATAAGGTGGGAGGTTGTTTTCGCGTGAGTATGGCTGTTCAGCTGTAAATAACCACTGGAGGGAGCTATGGGACAGAGCATAATGCACCACAATAAAAAGAGTGGAAGCCATTGGAGAAGCCTGGAGTAGACGTCAAAGAATGTTCATCGATTTTGTAGGCACAGTTTCAGCTGTATGATCAGAAGGGAACTTGCATCCTCAAAATATCTCTGTCTACATATCTGTGCACGGTCATGCATATCTGTTCTCTCTCACAGCACCAGCGCAGATGTAATGCAGCCAAAATAAGTCTGATGGAAATCATTGAAGCTGAATTACTTGATGTTTGTCAACTAGGGGGCGGTGTCATTAGCTGAAAACACACTCACTCACTCATATTATCACCTTATCGGGTTTATGTGGCAAAAGATGTGTGAAATATTGATCAGTCACTCCAGTGGGGATCTATAGTGATTGATTTTTTTCGCCACTTGTGGGCAGCAGAACAAGCTGCGAATGCAACATCGATGGACTGAGCAGTTTATCATGAAAACCTTCCACCTGCTTACTCATGCAGTTATATAATCAACCAATCATGTGGCAGCAGAGCAGCCCATAGAATCATGCAGACACAGGTCAGGTGTTTCAGTTGATGTTCACACGATCATGATCATGATGGTTGTTAGTGTCCGACAGGCTGATGATCTGAGATCGGCACACAGAAGAGTCCTGAGAGTTTTTACACAGAGTGGAGCCAGTGAACAGCAGCTCTGAGGGCGGAAACACTGTTGGAGAGAGAGGTCAGAGGGAAACATCAAGAAGGATAACTCAGATAACCACTCTTTATAACTGTAGACACTACCAGTTCTCATTTAGTGTGCCAGTAGTTATTTGATTTATTCTCAAAATAAACATATTCATTATTGAAGCTTTAAACTTCCAGTGCCACAATGCCCACATCAGCCACAGCAATAGCATGTAAATAGATTAAAAAGTCCTTCAAAGTTGATATTGATCCCATGTAGAGTTAATGTTATAGCTTATGTATAACGTTAAATGATTTACGAGACATTTCTGATGTCTCTCTGTTCCACTTGGCACCTCTCAGTGTGAGAATGTTTTTGTGGTATTTGTGTCAGTTGCAGGCCACCATATGCCGTGCCAGCAGCCCACTGTGGTGCTTCTGACCACATTTCTAACCAGCACTTTATCTTTTATCTGCTCTCTGAACACAGACACTGCTTTCTGTTTTAGCTGAAACAGACACTAAGCAGTTGGTTTGACACCTCATTTGTTTACCAGGAGAAGGCTGCAGGATTTGACTTTTTGTCTTTATGCATTTCTTATTGACAGACTTAAAGGAAGATTGATGAATGAATGGACCAGGCAAAAGAAAAAATCACATTTTATTTTAGTGAGATGCAAACGTTTATATTTTATATGTTCATAATACAACTGAAACCTTATTACACAGACCACTGAACACGCTCCTTTCTTATATTGACTCATACATACTGAGGACAGGGTGGTGATAACATTGTAATTTACGCAGAGAGAAAGTATAAAGGTGGACAGAGCTGTCCAGGAACAAAATGTTATCATACACATTAAATAAGACTATATATAGTCTGCAGACTATATGAAAACAGGCATTTTTCAGAAGTTCTTTGTCGAACAAATCAAGTTTCTAACAAAAGATAGAAAAAACAGGTCTAGTCTTTGAAATACCTGATTTTCTTTCCAAGTTTCACATTTTATAACCTCACACATTTGACAGCTTGATATGTTAAGGCTGCTCAGGATTGACAATGAGGTGCATAACTACAGCTAACAGACTGAAGAGCCTCACACTTTCAGCTGGTAGGTTAACTCAGCAATGAGTACAAAGCAATGATGATGTTTCTATCTTGAAAAAAAGTCACCAAACATTTGATTTCTAGCAAATCAGTGGAACGTGTTGCTCCTCTTCCTCCATGATAATCTGTGACTCGTCCAGACAAGCCCACCGCTCACAGGAGACACAGTTGAGAATTAGCCACTGGCTGCAGTGAGAGAGAGTTTGAGAAGCAGAGAAAGCAGAGAAAAATCATAACATACAAACATAAGATTACCACATTTCTTATGACAAAGGACTTTTAAATGTGTCAGAGTTTACTGATGCAACCCTTTTTTGCAAACATGCATCTTGAGTTCATCCCAAATTGTATCAGTGCACCCTTTTCAACCAGGGCAATCACATTGCAAGCAACTGTGAGGGCCCCAGGAAAAAAATTGAACCGCCCACTATCCGCAAAAGAAACACATAACACAAAACCACATGTTTCAATTTTCAAATTATTATTTTAGTATCATTTTATGAACACATCTTATTCTATTCATACCGTATATCCACTGTAGTATATATATCAAATCTGTTATTTACAGAAATCTCTGCCTGTCTTTCTGTGGCTCCCATATCTCAAGAATTGTTTCGACTTTTTAGCTTCACACTCTGAAAGTGTATGATTAAAGTGTTGAATTTGGTGCCATTTGGACAAGCAATACCTTTCATTTCAATAAAAATAGAATTAATACACATACACTCTGTAGCAGTGGTGGCTGGGACTTATCTACATGGGTAAGGTCAATCTCGACAGCAGCAACGACAACTGATTCTCCAGTTTGGGGTTCTACTGAGTCAAGCTTCATAGAACTTTAGATAAACTGGTGAACAGCTCTTTGTGCAGCAGCGGTGGCAATAAGGCTGCATTTTGTAGAGCCTTGAACGTAATGCTAATATATTGCAGTTTAGCTACAATAACTGCCATGTTAACCAATTTAGTTTAGCTTATTAGCATGCTGAAATATGTTTCACAGAAATAGTAGTAATACTAAAACTAATTGTGCAAGCAAATTTGGAATTAATATGTGTGTATTTAATTTTTTTTACAAATAAATGAATCAGTCTATTAATAAATACACAAAATAACACAATAGACTCAAAAATTTAATTTAGAATACCGACATTTGATAAGGAAAATATTATTTTTCCTAATATCATTAGATTTGCTGAGTCATTCAGCCTTTGTTGTTCCATCCAATGGCTAATATCCATTATTTTACTCTGTTTTACAAGCACATGGCCAAGAGTGTCAGGGAAGGGCTAAATGGAGAGGCTAAACAACTGAGCAAATTGACTAGCTAATGGAAAAGAAAAAAGAAGTAGGGAAATACAAATGCAAATGGAAAAAGGAAATTGCCTTCTAAAATGCCTGATTAAAATCTGTTTTGTTCATCCAGTTTCAATCTCTTTTTAAACTTCATATTAAAAGAGATTTTTAATGTCCATTGGTGTATTTTAATTGCATTTTTAGTTCATATTATATTATATTGACTGTTATTTTTTGTATTTATGTCCACAACATGTATCTTTGGCTCATGGTCACAGATTAAGGTTAAACTTCTACCCTCATTAGTAAATAACTCCTCAGGTAACAGGAGAGGAGCATCAACAGAAGTTCAAACTTAGTTAGTGCCAGGTTTCATACTCACACAGCTGCTGGACTTAACAAACCCACTGTGCTCATCTGTCTGGTGTGGACACAGCAGACTGTGAGAGTGAAAAACAAATGCAGCCACAGATATACACACAAATTCATTCTTCACATTTTTCCAGACTTGTCCTTTTTTCTCTTTTACTGACTGACTGAGATTTCATTCCTTGTCTCTGCTTGCCTGTCTCTGTCTCCCCTGTCACTCACACATGCACACACTGACAGAGTCAACACCACTTGAGCTTGCATAGGGAACAAGGATAATAAAGGGGAGTGAGAGTCAGTCTTCTCTTCTGTCAGTCACACAAACGACTGGAGATGACTGGCCCAGTTTTAACAAGACTGTGGTGAACGCTAAAGCTTCAAATTCCAAGCCTGGAGTTTCACAACCAACAGACAATTTCCATGGTTTTCCCTTCTTTATTACATATAAACATCCATACATATTTTCTCATTTGTTCTACTTTACTGTAATGAACAACATTACTAGCCGAGCAATGCTGCTTGCTGTCATGAGTCCACTCCCTGGGTAAGATATTGGTCTGATGTTGTGCTGGGATAAGTGATTTAGGAGGATGTTTTGTTGCAGGGAACAACAGAGGTGAGAAACTGTGTGACCCCTTTAAATGTTATTTAAATGGAAAAAAAAGGAGTTCCTTGTCAGTATACCGTGGATTCAAACCTTGACTGTCAGTTGTATTATCTTTATCTCCATCAAAGATGGTTTGCAACCCTGTCTGTTTCTTTATTGGTTGATTTGTATGTTTATTCGTTGGTAAGCAAGATGCGTGGAAAAGAACCCATACAATTTTGGGGTGGATCCAGGATTGTTTTTTTCACTTTCTGTAAATCAGCAAGAGGCAGCTTTTGGACATTTCCACCTTTTTCCCAGGGAATAATTTATGGATCTTGGAGAACCGATATTTAAGAGTGTGTGAAATTTGGTGCAGCTTGATTTACAGTAATTTAATTACTTTGTGGGGGCATGAGCTCTACTGGGTGCCATTCTGAGTGCAGCTGTGGCTCAGGAGGCAGACAGGGTTGTCCACTGCCTACAAGGTGGGCGGTTCAATCCCTGTGTCCCCCATTGTGCATTTTAAAGTGTCTTTGAGCAAGATCCTGAACCCCAAAATTGCATCTGCCAGCTTTGCCAGCAGTTTAAGGAAAATAGGCCTATGGATGCAATGTCAAAACAAAGTGTGTTGCATGGTCATTGAGACAATAAGAATTTGTCTATAAGGTAATTGTATAAAGTACTATTATTAGGCATTCAATTTCTTAATCACCAAGTGATCAGCACATACTAGTTGTTAGAGAGGGAGGGAAGGAGAGAGAGGGAGAGAGAGAGAAAGAAGTAGAGCCAAGGAGATGAGTCTGATCGGACTGAGCTCTTACCTGCCTGACCGGGCCGTAACCCCTGTATCCCTTACAGAAACGTTAACTGTTGATGCTTCTACAGTAACATTGTTGTCAGGAAAAGATGTCGTCAGGATGCATCCAACCATTATATGTTCGATTGGTCAGATAGGACAGAAAAAAAGACAAATTATGGTGCTCCTGATCATTAGTTTCCTAATGATATTTAAAAAATAGATCTTGTTTTTTGTGTTTGCATATATCTGTATGATGGTGCTGATGACAACGCTTTCAAATTGCTCTGTACAGTACGTGAATATCCACTGTTGCTCTTTCTTTGTCTCTCTCACTCTCCCTGCCGCCTCCACAGTGATGTGTGTTGCATTAATGCTGAGGTGAGGAGTGGGAGGTAGAGGGCAAACTGAGAGGGCTACAAGAGGGATGGAGTGAGCAAGAGAAGAAAAGAGTGTGTGTGTGTGTGTGTGTGTGGGAGACTGAATGATAGATAGATAGATAGATAGATAAGTATGTAGATAGATAGATAGATAGATAGATAGATAGATCTGTCTAGTCCTTCATACTTCCCCTTTGTTACCTAATTTCTAAAATGTCTGATGGTGATGATTTCCCAAGGGAAACCCACTCAGGTCAAACTAAATCTAGAAGGGATTGCGAGGAGGGGGTGAGAAAGATGGAGAGATCCCAACACAGAGAGATGATGAGTGAGAGATAAGAGGGAGAGATGAGCTGGTGGAAGAAAGTAAAGAGAGGCAGATGGAGAGGAGAAGTTGGTCTCTTTGCTGCTCCAAAGCTCTTAAATCCCTGAAGCTGTGTAGAGTGTAAACGGGAGGAAGAGAGAGAGATAGAGGAGGAGAGGGAGAGAGTAAGAGGTAGAGGCAGGCTATATTGAGGAGAAGAAAAGCAAGTAGAGAGAGAGAGAGGGTGAAAAGGAGAGGAGGTGGAGGAGGGTTTGCGTTGGTGTGCTGGTTGGCAGCGAGAGCGCTTGTCAAAAAAAAACCTTCCTCTGACAGAAGGCATGATTCACAGCAGAGAGAGAGGGGGGGGGGGGGGAGAGGAAGAGGGAGACGAGCGACAGAAAGAGAGGAAAGCGGCAGAGATAAAGAGAGGGAGGCAGAGAGAAACGACAGGGACAGAGATGCCGGTAAGAAAAACAAACGAGGTTGCTGATTTGAGACAGGATGACAACACGTTACCAGGATGGACAGACTGGATTAGCTGATGCCTGTTAATGACTGTGACTATGCTGATAAGGTTCTGGCTTTTCTATTGATCAGGGTAAAATAGAGCAGGTGGCAGCAGCAGTGATGAAAGAGAGGGTGTGTGTGTGTGTGTGTGTGTGTGTGTGTGTGTGTGTGTGTGTGAAGGGAGGATGCTTCAGAATGAAGGCGCACTGAAAAGATAAAGAGATAGAGATAGAAAGACTAGAGATGAGTCTATCAATAGACTCCTTTGATAAAGCTTCACTAATATATGAGGAAAGCATCACTAATACATACTAACGAGTCAATTCTTATATGACATCCAAGATGGTTATTAGTGTTGATACTTGAGGACAACTGTGGAAAGATGTCTAAAGATGTTTTTCAGTGCGTGGCTGTCAATCTGTTCTTTTCATTATGTGGCAAAAAGGTTTGCTCCGAATGGAGTTTTGAATCAGTAAATGATTCTTTTAAACTTGGTTTGTGATGAAATTAGCGTCGTGCTGAGGTTGCCAGATCTCCCTCGATACTCGTCACTTTCTGTGAGACAACGTTTAGAGCTAATTATCATATTAAGTGCCGTTGTTATCTCACTCAGAGCGGGAGTTGGCTGGCTGTAATTGCTGTCATTGAAACTGTTCGGTACGTTCAAAAGTAGAAACATCAACATCAAAGCAAATTTTCACAATGTCGTTTTCATGACATGTTGAAAGTTCAGTGTCAGATTTCTCATATTGACGAAGGGAACAGATTTGAAGGCATATTGACGTCATCTTGACTTTATTTTTGGCACCAAATTTGCATGGGGCTTCAAGAATTCTTAGTGCAAGCTGTCACAGTGACATCTCTCCAACTTCGATGTGCTTGAAGAGTTGTGACGATATATCTTTTGTTGTCTTGGCTGTGAAGAGCTTTTCACTCTCTCTCAAGGCTGAAAAAAATGTTATGATTTATGATCTACGATGTGGTTTCTATGAAATTGACCAGAGGGATTAGCTATGGAGGTCTTCAGTATATAGTTAGGGTCCAGCCGATCATTAAGAGAACAACATAAACTAAGGACGCCCTTCAAAAATGATAGTTTTTTTGTTTTAGTTGTGAGGTGTTTTCACCACTAAGGTTGTGAAAGGTGTTGGCATGTTTTATTTAATAATATATAGCCTAACTTAGTTAAGCTAACTAGGGCTTCACAGCTTCTCTGTCAGAGAATACAATTATAAATAGGCTTACATTTAAAATTTTAATCATTTGTTGTCAATTTTTGTAATCCTTAAGGTTGTAAAAATACTTACTAATTGCCTAGCTAACTATTACTTGGGTATTTAGCTTAGCCTGTTCCGCTGTAGAACAACATAAACTAACTCTATAAAGAACATTTAAGATTCACATCATTTGTCGTGTTGGTTATGAAGTGTTTTCACTCTTATGATTGGGAAAAAGTATGTCATAATATGTGATGTGTACAAAATTGAGATTAGCTAAACATAGGGTTACAGCATAAAACTTAGTATTACAACCATCTCTGGGGTAAAAAAAAAAAAGCATTTGAAGTTTTACCTTTTGTCGTCATGGCCCTAGTGTGCAAATATTATACCCCTGCAAAATTATACTAATTATAAAACTAGGGCTTTAGTATTTAGCTCAGTGTTAAGCCTGTCCTATAGGGAAAAATACATGTCTACATCTCTTTCTTTTTTCTGTTGTCTTGACTCTGAAGTGTCACACTTGGGAAAACTGTTGGTATGTTATTTGTTTTAAGATTTAACATGTACAAAATGAATCATAAGGGTTTAACCAACTATGGCTACAATTTCTAGGTCACTTCTCAGGATTTCCACAGTGCATCTGTACTACAGTGTTTTTGAAGTGATGGCTTAACTACTCAATTACAAAAAACAGAGAAACCAGTCCTAAGGAATGTTTAAAACATACCATTGGATTTCCATGTGATTCTCGCGTGTGTCTCTATAGCATTATTGATATCCTGCTGGTCATTGGTTTGGCATTTTGTAATTGATGGCTAGTCCCCTGCAGCCATTTAATGACAAGGTATATATAATGGATGGATGGTTTTTGGTATATGTCCAGTATTCTAGTGATTTTAGGCTACTATTGTAATCAATTGACTGAGAAGACGGTTTTCTACATTTTCAGACAGCTGTGAGCTACTTTTGCTCTCAGGTTATTGTTAAGTGCTCTGCAGTCACTGCTGGATGGAAATTAAAGAGGCACTCAGCAATTTAACAACGCACCTTCATTAAGTTATGGGAGTCACAAGAGTCAGATTGACTTCACTCAACTATATGACTTTCACTTTCTATTTAAAATCAACCACCACATTTTTTTCCTGAATTCTCGCATTGCTAACTAAAAGTTATTTTTCTTGAGATCCTTTCTGTCTGCCTGTGAAGACCCACATTTCAAGTTCCTAACACAGACCCGCTGTTTAAATTGTAAAGTCTCATGCCATATCCAAGCTAATACAGAGCAGATTTCTAAACCATGCATGTGGACAAACCAAGTTCACACACTGGCAAATTGAACATGTGAGTGTAGCTGCAACTGATGCATCCCAGTGTATCATCCTAGGTCATCATAAAATGTATTAAAATAGATGAAGCTAAAATGACCCACAATATTTGCAGATAAAGACATGTATCACCAAATGTTTTTGCCATCTGCCATTAAGAGCACCTCTTCCCTTTCTTGGGTTATCATCACCATCAATTTTTAGCTCCAACCCCCCAAAAAAACAGTGTTTCCTAAGGGGCTGTGAACTGACCTTCTGCAACTGAGGCTGTAGGTAATGTAATCCATCATTATGTGGGTACAAAGATTGTGAATTGTCTTCACATGACCCCATATTAGATTTTAACTAACATTCGTAACTGAAAAAAAAATGTGCCTAACTATTTAGAAATTTTATTTAATTGTCTCCTGACCTCTAGTTTGGCAACCACTCTTTGACAATGTGTTCAATTCACAGTTTGCCAACCCACGTACACAGTTTACTAATTTGTGCAATTGGGGGTTTTCTTCTCACTGATTGTCAAAACATTTTTTTTCTATCACATGACCCTATGGGGGCTACATACTAATGACATTGGAGGGTTATTTTCTCAGACCTTAGAAAAGCTCCAGTCAAAACCACAAAGGACATGATGCAACTGGTTTCACAAGTTAAGCAGAAAACTGAAATGTTTAAAATGAATTGCACATTCAACAACATTGACTACATGAACAATTATCTGATAATAAATATTTTAATAACCACTTACTTTGGTGTGACAGACTTTTTCCAACTGTTTTATGTGAATTTCTTTTTCCCTTTGCTTTGTTTCCCACAGACAGATGACGTATCAACAAATTCAACCAGAATAAGCGAAGACGCTTT
Organism: Paralichthys olivaceus; assembly: GCF_024713975.1. Lineage (NCBI taxonomy): Eukaryota > Metazoa > Chordata > Actinopteri > Pleuronectiformes > Paralichthyidae > Paralichthys > Paralichthys olivaceus. Next base: position 23,773,927 of record NC_091104.1, on the reverse strand, counting down.
GACTGGATTCAGTCCTTCATTCACTGCGCTCTGATTTTCTGTTTCTCTGTGGATGACTAATTTACCCTCAACCTGATAAACACTTAATTGGCTCTGAAGTGGGACAGAAGAAGAGATAAGAACAGTGACCTTGCGGACATAAAAAATGGACATATTTGACATGGAGATACTGACAGGAGAATTTTTGTCATCACAGGATTGTCGTGACCTCTCTAATATTTCTCCAATTCTTTTATTTTTCCATGGCCCCTTCAAAGCCAGCTGCCATGTGTCTTGCACATTCTGAAAGTCCTTTTTCAAGAAATTATTTTCAGATTTAGTGAAATTAACAACTTCACGATTCGCTCTTCAAACTTCACACGTGCCTCCCACCAATCCCTCCCACCATCAGCCATCCACCCAAGCATGGGCAAGCCTCTTAGCCGTCCAGGGTGTTTCAGGAAGAGCTCTTGCTGCCTGGAGAAACATGGAGCTGGGGATGGGAGAGTGGGAGGGCGAGATGTAGGAGTGGAAGGGGGATATGGAGATGGCTACATACCCCAGAGATCCATCTATGATACCATGTGCATCAACCAACAGATTGACAGCCAACACCACCACCCTGGAGGGTCCATACGGCGAGATGTTGGTGGTGACGCAAATTTTATCTACTCTGCAAGTGGCTCCCTCAGGGTTAGCAGGTCCCCAGCTGACATGTTTGATCCACAGCCCCGCTCCTTAACTCCAAATCCATCATTTGTGCGCCGACTAGATGAAAGAGCCATTTATGATTCATTGAAGCTGGGGGGTCATGATGTCAATGGTGGTGGCTGCCACTCGCCAGGACATTTTACCCGATCAGTTTCCCCATCTGTGTCCTCATTCTCAGCACCAGGAGTTTCCTCCTCATCCAAGAAACACCACCATCACCCCCACCATCACCATGGAGACAGCACAAAGAGCAGAGATGGTCAACATTCCTGGAAAGTCTTGACACCTCCAAAACACCTTGAATGTATTGAACTTACTACAACTGAAATGATGGACAGAGGAGGTGGATATCTAAACCCAGGACACTACCCTCCTCCAGGTGGCCAGTCGTCCTCTCTTACCTCCCCCCTCATTTCCCCCTTCTCTGGCTCTCCACTTTCTTCAGGTTACCATACTCCAGTCTTTTTCTCTCCTGCCAAACCTCGCCCCAGTCAGTCCCAGAGTTTGCGCTGTTCCCCTCCCCATATTGTTCAGCCAAGGCATTACTCTCAAACCCAGAGTCTTAGGTTGTCACCACCGCATGAGCTTAGACGATCGCCCTACCGTTCCCCGCTGGTCCAACTGTCCGCTCATGACCTTGAGCAGGACCTTAGGGATCGGGGAGGAGGATGGGGCCGCAATGAGCGAGAAAGGGAGTGGGAGAGGGAGAGAGAAAGGGAGATGGAGCGAGGGTGGGCCCAGCGAGAGTGGGAAAGAGAGAGGGAGAGGGGCAGACTGGAGAGGGAGAGAGCGAGAGAAAGGGAGAGGAGGGAAACATCAACCTTTGGGACCTTTGGATATGGCAGACCAGTCCCTCTGCACTCAGACAGAGACTCTGTGTTTTTAGATCACGACCAGGTTTTAGACACAACACCCCTGTTGCTTCCCCAGCCATCACCATCGCCTTCACCCTCCCCCAATGCTGCCCCCAGAATGGGCACCGGTGCTGTGGGTAGGAATAGAGCTGGGTCAAGGGTTGGCCTTGAAGGTGTAGGAGGGGGAATGGTTTCTAAATTTGACAATGGGAGTGTTGGTATGGTGTTAGTTGACAGCAAATCTGGGTGTGGGCCAAGGTTAATATGTGAAGTTAGTGTTGCTAACATGTCAGAGGCTGAAATCAGGGCTGGGATACAAGAATATCACAGAACTGAAAGCTGGAACAAATATGATAAAGGATCCAGGTCTAGCATTAAAAATGGTTCTGATATAAGAATGGGTCCCAAAGTGAAAACAAGACCAGGAGGAAGGAATTTGGAGGGAAAAGTGCAATCTGGGGTTGAGATAGAAAATGTAAAGGAAGGACACAGGGCCATCCCCTGTCCAAGGAGTGGAGAAAGAACTAGAAGAGGTTTGTCTAAACCAGAAGTCATTGATGAGGCTGTACCTTCAACTCAAATAGATACTGAGGATAGGGTCAGTCCTGATAGTGAATTTGAGGTTGGAGCTGGATCTAATCCAGAAATGAGGCAAGAGGCAGGGGTTGAGGCTGGTTCAAAGCATATGGAGAACAGGGCTGGAACAGAAGCTGGACTTGTAGCTAAAGTTAATAATGAGGTTGCTTCAGAAGCAGAGTCTGGAGTAAGTGCTAAACTTGAGACAGAAGTTAAGATTGCATTTACATCTGAACCAGAGGCAGTACCAGAAGCTGGTATTGAAGATGAGACCGAGACCAAGAGTGATACTGGGGCTGGGGTTGCCAGTGATGCCCAGAATAGCGCTATGACAATGGATAAAGGTCATATGTGTGTTGTTTCTGCACATAAAACTGAAGTTGCCCCTTCTGATCAGGCTGAGAAAATGCCTCTGGAAATTGATAAATTTGAATCTAAAGATACAGAAAAAGGTTCCAGACCCCAGAAATCCAAATCTTCTAAGTCTAGTTCCAGAACACGACCTGGCACAGCCACAGGGCTGCGACCAGGTGTGGTCAGCCCAAAACTAAGCAAGGGGCTTGGAGACCTTGAATCACAGGGCCCCTCCGAAGGCATTGAGTCAACCTGGCCTCGCCGAATCATGGTTAGGAAGAGGACTGTTAGGCAAGGTGGAGCACTCCACAACCTCCCTATTCTCCCTCCACTCCCTTCTGTCCTCTCAGCATTGGAGAAGAGACGCCCCCATGCCCTTCTCCACCCCCGCACAGGTCACTTCTCAGAAAACCCACTATCAAGTGTAATTAATTCTACAAGTATTGTGGGACGATGCTCACTTAAAGAGCCCTCCAATTCAGATTCAGCACAGGTGGCGAGTTTGGTGGGCAGGGCTTCCTTGAAGGAGCAGAAGTTGGAGCACTGGAGGGTCTGCAGTGACCAGGAAGAGCCCAGGAGATCACGGAGCAAGGAGAAACAAGGAGAGCAGAGTAAGGAGAAGCCTGAAAGGGAGAACAGGAGGGGTAATGAAGAGAAGACAGAAAAGGAGAGGAGGGAAGAGAAAGACAAAAAAGAGTACAAAGTGGATAAGAGGAAAGAGAAGGTTACAGTAAGTGTGGAGCTATTAGAAGAAACCAAACAAGAAATGAGAAGAATGGAAGAAAAAGTCCAAGTAATTGCACAGAAAACTAATGAGGTGAGAAAGGAGAAGGATGAAGAAATAATGTCTGAAAGGTTGGTGGGAAGAGATACAATGATCAAAGTTGAAATACTAGAGCAACATGAACAAGAGTTGGATGTGGTTACATTACAAAAAGAAGAAGTTGAACTGGAAGAAGGAGAAGGAGGGACACTTGGAGAGGAAGGAGGGATGGAGAGTTGGGATGATGTCCTTGACGTGGTCAACACATTGTGGGATGATGGCTGGGAGAAAGGGGGTGCGGGAGGAGAAGGTGATACAGATTCACTCTCAGGTTCTCTGCCGCGTTGGCCTCTGCTCCGTCCCCCGGTTGGCTTTGGGGGATCGCACCCCCCTTCCTCGGCAGCCTCGGAGCTCAGCCTTACAGAGTTAGAAAGGAGAGCGAGGGAGCTGGACTCTGACCTGGAACACTTAGACCTATCTCAGCCCCACAGGGACTCCCAGGATCTGTACCAAACACTGCCTGACCCACAGAGGGCTGACATGTACCAAACACACCCTGGGCCGCAGAGGGAAAAAGCTGCTCTGATGACAGGTACATATTTCTTGGATTTCAATATTGTTCAGTTTTCAGATATGCACTGAACTCCACAGATCATCTGTATTTTTTCTGGAGGTGCATGTGTGAACGTAAATGTCCAAGTGAGACGCTCTGCAGTTTCTGCAGACTTTCTCCACCTGGCCTCCTATTATAAAGTCTGTAGAAATCCAGATGTGTGAACACAGCAGGGGATCCCCCACTATATTCACTGCGAGAGAGTGTGTGTGATTGTGTGTGTGTGTGGGGGGGGGTTGATGACGTTTCTGACCCGCGACATGCAGAGCTGAAAAAAAAAAAAGAAAACAAATATGTCCCGGTAAAAAAGCGGTGACACACACGTAGAAGACACTGACAAATGTTTAAAGAGAGTTTGTACTGATAAAATCTGACATGGGTGTTCACATGATCTCTGCAGTGGAGTTCACACATCGATACCTGCCTCTGTCTACTTCACTCGGCTGCTGAATAATGACGAGGATTTGTTGCTGTTGTGAGCTTGTGTGTCCAGAGATCCTCTGGTTGTGCTGTGCATGTGTGAAAGGCAAACTGCAGATAAAGTCTGTAGCCAATTCTCCGGACATGTCTGAAAATGGCTATACTGAATTCTGAGAAGCTAGAAATAGAGGCTGTTTGTTTGAAGCCTTGCCCAGCACTGGTATAGTGGTAGATTATCATCTTAACAAGGGTTCATGACTTTTTAACTGTAGAGGTGCATTTTAATCAAACAATTTGATGCAATGGGAAGTTACCCACAAATCCCTGCACACTTTTATTACACAAAGAAATGCAAATACAAACCCTCACATCAGATTAATCACAGAATAATATTTTTTACCTACTCCAAATCTGAATATCATATTGACAATAAAGAAACGTTAGCTTTTATATTTCAAGCCACGTGGTAATCTGATCACCACGCACTACCTAGTATCTTTTCCTCATTATTATTAGGGCAGTGCTGTAATTCAGAAGTGCTAACTTGAGAAAGTAGTAATGAGACAGGTAAGGGAGAACCACGTCTGCATCATTATCGATAACATCACAGAAATCTGGATCTCTACGAATGCAGAGATGAAATCTATTGTGGTTTTGGCCATTCAAAATCATAAAGATAAAACTCGCTGATTGGCTCATGTCATAGTGGTGATGTTTGCTGGCTGTCAATATTGAAAGACTTAACTGGATGGGAAATGGATGATGGGATGTGCTGATTATGTCTCCTGTTCCACTTTTCCAGGAGTTGGGAGCAGATCTCAGGTCAGTTTGGAGCTTACTACTATGGCCTCACCAGCTACAGACACAGACAGACCTGTTGACTGGTCAAACCAATCTGCTGTGACTTCCACTGTTGGCACAAGGTAATTCCATGAACATGGTTATCGTGAGCACTGACCCACCACATGCTGACATACATCCTGACTCAATACATGTACATAGCACAAGGCAGTTCTGAAGACATTCTCAAGATTTAATCAAAGACAGTTCAAGTCGAGCCCATCCTGCATAACACTTGTTTTGGGGGTCTTTTTTTTTTAATGTATGAGCTTTATGATATTTGAATATTTAAAATTAATGTTGTGTGTGCCTGAGTCACCACAATGAAATTGAGCTTGGCAGGTAACAATTTCAAACACTTTGTGTTTCTGAGAATTAATTAATTGATTTATTTAGAATTTACTGTTCTTCATTTTTTTTTTTTTTAATATAGTTAAACTAGATTGTGCCTGGAATCTACTTTCAAATAAATACAAAATAAATGTCCTTTCATTTACTTTTAAACTTCTTGCAACTGACTGGTGAATGAACTAATAAACAAAATAGCAGTGGTAATATAAATGTACAATTAAAAGACAGTAGAGTCAATTATATGGAAAATGTTCCAAGAAATGACATCTCAAACCTCCTAAATCTCATGTCCTAATGTAATTTTCAAAATGCGTTAATTAGCTCCCTATTCCTTCAGCATTTGATTTTTTACTAAATTCAGTGCACTTCAATACAGCTGACATTGCATCAATTCGAACACTGCCATTTGAAGTTGTGTGTGTGTGTGTGTGTGTATGTGTATGTATATGGGTGATTTGGTAGGAGTGTTAAATGTTGATTCACACATTTGTTGCGTTTGTCTTCCAAATACATTGTGTTGCGGTTTCATTGCTTTTCATATGTCATCATTATGAAAAGAGTGTTCTGGCCATGTGGGACCAGTGGGAAAGAAACCTTATCTAAGTTTGTTCTGAATATGGTTTTAGCAGATCACTATAACAATTAGCTCCCCATGAAATCCATGACATGGCTTCAACCAAATTTGAGAGCCAATGTCTTCATCATGATGTGTCCATCACCAAGACATCTGTATAGGCATTCAAATTAGACCTAAAAATGGCCTATGGATCTGAGAGTCAGAAACAAGTCAATGGCCTTGATCTAAAAAAAATAGGTAATGGCAGGTTGTGGTAACTAATGGTAGTGAAAGAGTCAAAGTCACAGAAGGTTATTAGACGCATTGGAATAAAGCAGTCATTTGACTGCTTTGTCTTTTTTCTAGCTCTACGAAAGAGGACAGCTCTCCAGACTCCAACTTAACGCTGGAGTCCGACTCCAGTGGTGTCTTCCTCTCCTTATCCAATCAGAGCCAGGAGGAGGCCGGCTCTGACAGTGACCAACCTGTCAGTGGGTCTGACTTAGGCAGCAGCACATCACTGGAGAAAGATGTGGACGATGGAGTGCTAAAGGAATGGGGACGGGAGGAGAGTGCAGAGCTACAGTGGTGCTACCCATCACTCCTCAACACCTCCTCACATGAAGACATAGAGGGATTTGTCAATAAAAAAGAGGATGTAGAATGTGGAATGATGGAGGGAGATGAGGAGAGGGGGAAAAGTAGAAAGATCGGAGTAGTTTCAATAATGAAGTCCTCAATCCACCATACAGACTTTGAGGGCTTGTCTGCTCCGAATGACCCATCAAGTCAAGAAATATCACCTAGGAAAAAAGTGACACTCATGGGAAGTGACTCTCCTCTTTCTCTGTCTCCCTCAAAACCATTCAAACACTTTTTAGATCCCAATCAGAAGCCAATCAGAACCTCAGGTCTGGACTGTGGTGATATAGATCCCTTCGTCCAATCAGACAGCTTTGTTTACCTTGCAGTTTCTGCAAGACCTTCCTCCCAGGGTGATGTCACTACAATGACAGAATTTCCCACCCATAATTCAAAACAAGATTCAATACAAACAAGACTTGATGATGCAAAGCTATGTTCAAATAGCATGAAAAGACACTTAGACCTGTCAACTCCAGAACAGGATGCCAAGCTGACTCACCTAGCCCCACAAAAACCAGAGGAAGGAGATTTTCTGTGCACGGACAGCTTTGTCTATTTGGCTGCTCCAGCTTGCCTACTGCTCGGCCCTGCAGGAACCACATCATACAGTGGCAGGTATGTGCATTTTTTGTTTATTCACTATAACCCTGGCACATTTCATTGTTTGTAATTCACATAATTCATTGATTTAGCCACATACCAATATATTTCACCTTCTGTTCGGGGTGGTGGACAGCCAAGTAAGGTAGCCCAGTCTTTCTTTCTATGTCCTCTTGTTTTCCCAGATGGGCTATGTGATTATTTTAGTATAGGTCATTTTATGAATATAGTTAAATATCACAAACAAAAATTATGTAGTCATCACAAGTCTCGATTCTTCCTCAGGGCTTAATAATTTGATCCACAAATGTTCTTCCTTGGGTCTCATCCCGCATTTGATTCGGAATAATCCGAAACAAATGCCAAAGCATCTGGCTTCTGTAGACACAATGGAGTAGTGATTTAACTCCTTCCAGGGGTCTTAGCCCCTCACTCTCGCACAAAGCGTTATTCCTACCACCCTTTGAGATTCTGGTAATTTTTTTTTTTGCTTAAATTGAGTGTCTGTTTAGGCCCAGCTCCCTCGTAATCATGTGAGCCTACTGCAACATCCACATCATTGCCATGGTAATCCATATGTTTTTTCCACACATTCCATTTTTCATTAAGGTCATGTGAATTGAGGTTTCTGTCTGCAAGGTTTTCATTTCCCAACTTCAGAAAACTTTTTTCCACATCATTGGGAGCCAGAATCAGTGCAGTATAGTGATTGTGGACGGGGGCCATGGTGTCAAAGTTATGCCAATGCATGCGCTCGCTAAATTGCGAGTTAGTCTCAGCTGTCAATCACAACATATCTCCCCATATTTATAGCAACTAATTAAAACCAAATTTACTGAAAAAAAATACCACATACATACATAAAAGTGATATGAACTACCCAAAATGACAGACATCATTGATTAAGAAACTTTGTCTTCTCTATTGTGGCACTTTTATCTCATCCATTTTTATGCACAGTCAATTTGACGGGACTTCTGAGGCAGCCTAATTATCAGGAGGCTAACTGGACTGAAGGAGCAAAAATTTGGGGAGGCCTTGGAGAAAGTCCTATCAGATGTCTCAGGAAGAAGAGACAGGACTTTGTCCAGGCTGTGTTGAGCAGGGGTGTAGAACACTTGACCAGGATTGGGAGGCAATGTTAGAAGGAACATTTTAAGTAACTCCTGAATCTGATTGATTCCTAATTTAATATCACATTATGTGATTTGCACTTCCATTTCATACAAAATCATTTGATTTGTTATCATCACAAATTCATTGTACAGTTTTTTTTTATTTAGGTGCTATTATATATAAGTAGTTTAAAGGGATAATTCACAGAAAAATTAAAATTCACTCATTATCTACTCAACACTATGCCGATGGAGTTTCACGGGTAAACAGCATTGCAGCCAAATCCATTTGGTATATGGTATGGGGTCCAGGGTGCTCCTCAGGCAGTGGCTTCTCAGGTTCCTGAAATGGGTGAGATGAGTGCATTGCTGAAACATCAGCAAGTGTTATTTCGCAAGGGAATGTGATGGAGTTCGTGTTTTCTTCTCATGCGCATGCCCGCCTCACAAGCTTACCCACACTCAGGTAGGCAGCTTTTTCCCGCCCCGGCTTTAGAAAACTAGAGCACACCAAACTGTAGAGTCACAGTTCCGATGTGGCCTCTACCGTGGTCTTGCAGATGCTTCAAGATTAATTTAATTATTTCCGAATCTAGCTTTGTGGCAGCAAGAGGTGGAAGGTGAAGGGGAAGAATACAAATAGATTAGACTAAGGGGCATTAACCAGTGTAGTCTGAAATGCAACACTGCCACCCTGGTGTTCCAAGTAAAATGTATACCTCAGAATCAGTGCCAAGATTTCAAAAAGGCTCATTCAGGTTCTTTATACTGAGAGAGACAGGAGACATGGTTCAATTTACCAAAAATAAGCATAGTTAGTAACCAACAATATATTAAAATAGCAGTGCATTTTCTGTATACGACTAAAAATAACCTTTGTTACAATAGCAGAAATGTACATACTGTTAAAAGAAAGCCAAACTACACACACACAAACTATAAAGATTTAGGACCAAGTACTGAGGCTTACCAGTGGAGAGGAGGCATACTAAGTCAAGGGAGGTACCCCAAAGAAGTCACCCAGCAGCACACGTGTGTCAATAGCACACTATACACACAACCCAGTGGGGAATCAAGCAGTGGGTTGAATGGAGGAAATGGAGCACCGGAAGGAGACATCACCACCAGGGGTGAAAACAGAAACAGTTAGTGGGGTGACATGCAGGAATGACAGGAATGCTAACCAAAAATAAATATCAATGAAAAGAAATGTTGAAGGAACAAAAATTCAAAACGAGTCCTGTATAAAGTAATGATTTCTAATAAATTTGTTCTAATAAAAACAAAGAAAACTAAACAGGCAACCAACATCAAAAGAAGAAAGGATTTCATAAATTAGAAACCCCAACTAAAAAAAATATAAAATACTGCAGATTAAATTGACATAGGGATTAACAGGAAGATATGATTGTTCTTAACATGTTGCGCTTTAAGACTGTATTAATTATGCACCGCCAATGTAACACGGTTCGAAGACCAATTTGATCATGGCACACCTCATAGCAAAACTTGAAACAGACAGGCTGGTTTGGGTTTAATAAATGAAAAGGATAAATAATAAAGCCTGGCTGAAGCTAAAGTGGCAGCATTGCAACACACAGATGGTTCACAACAAAGAAGCCATCTAGGCAAACCAGCAGTACTCCTGTCGCATGCAGAATGGCAATAGGAGTTGTATTCTCTCTACCAGTTATGATTGGCTGGCAATGGCCAGATGATTAAAGAGGCAGAAAACAATGAGAGGTGGATAAATGATATTCACCTTGCTACATATGCATGACAGAATTGTCTGACTTCTTTGCGAATTCCTTATGACATCAGTCATCATATAATGGGGATTCATTTTCTGATCAATATAAGCTTTAGTCTCCACTACAGTGATACACTATCTTAGAGAATTAGATTTTTGGAGCAAATTTTGTTGACCTTGACAGTTGATCTTTGACAGAACAGCTCCAGAAGTGCTTTAGTAAATATTTTACTCAGATTCTATCTGTCATTTTTTTCCAGGGAGTCAGACTCGGAGAGTTCAGGATCTGGCCCCGTTGATGAGTCAGTGCTTGGTTGTGGTTCAGTGGCAGGGGACAGTGACTGGGACTCAGACCAATCCGACTCCGATCCCTGTCGCTCATCCAGAATCTCTGCTGCTGGTGACAAATCTGCTGGTGTGTCACGACCCAAGCAGCTGCCCACAGAGCCTGATTGGGACATGATTGGAGAAGCCACTGAACCTGAAGTGCTGAGTGAGCTTTTCACCGAACAGGACAGAAACAACAATGGCAAACCAAGAAATATTACAGGGGTTACCACTTGTGTGGCAGCGACGGCAGGCATTCCCATGGGATCTCAGGATGTCACTTCACCAGTTAAGGCATCAACAACTGTAGAGCAGTCGTCCACAAGCAAGAAAGTGACATGGCAGTTTAAACCAGCCCAGAGGTCAGTCTGCACGGGAAGCAAAAAGGAGAAAGACAAGGACATGACATCATCATTGGCAAGGTTCTCTGAACTGGGCGGAACCGAGACCCATAGACCCCCACCTTCGTCTTCATCATCTTCGTCATCTTCACCTTCATCATCTTCCTCTGGTTGACGTGTGAAGTAAATGGTTTTGGTTCAACCATTTGGAAAGAGCTTTCATTGCCTGAAGCTGAATTGGATCGGAGAGAAAGGTATAAAATATTTTCAAATTGTTTTATAGACACTGATCGCTTCAAAAACTACAGCTTTTTTGCCTGTATCTTCTGCATCTAGCTGCTGCCATTGCCTTCTTATGACCTTATAAAGGTTGCATAAAGGACTAGTTAATTGTTGCATTTTTCGTAGATTAGCTTAAATATTATCGTATATGATGAGTTTAAAATTGAGACGGTGTGAGACTCAGGCTACATGGAACCCTTCAGGTTTAGATTGTGTGGAAATACGGCCACTGAAAGAACATTTTAGGTAAGATATGCAGTGTCATTCCTAATGCGTTTTATCAACAGTGAACTTTTGAAACACAGGGTTGATTTATTAGTTACCTGTTCACATATTCTATATATAAATAATACATATTATATCTGTGAGTTTTTATTCTATTGAATGTATTGTACAGGATACACACTCCTCCAAAAAACATTCACCCCCAAAAATTGCACGTCGGAAATTGGTAATGATTTTGTCTGACCACTTTAAACATTATTTCAGTATAATTCAGTTGCAATAACACATGTTGAATGTGTCATGATAACAGATGGAGAGAAGTTTGGTTTTCTTTCATCTTTATACAAATTACACTTCTTCCTCCACCACACAGTAACCTGACTGTAACCCTTGATCTAACTACATGTATTAAATTAAATAACTAACTTTAAAAAAAACGACGAGGTCAAACTTTACAGTGTATAGTGTATTTTATAATCAGATTGAACTTTACAGTGTATTTAACGGTGTGTTGATAATATATTTTGAACATTGAATGTGCAAACATAAACAAATAACTGAAGGATTAAGTAATAAAGTTTGACTTAAATCTTTTATCTATTCGATTTAAAAATGTGAATGTAATAATTTAGCAATATGCTTACAGTCTAATGCTATACACTATGTTTCATATATGGACGTTTTGCCTGATTGGAGTGGATAATAATGTTTGAGATTAATTTTATAAAAACAGTCAATTACTAATTGTAAATGCAGCCGTACTGTCATTTAGAAGCTCAATGTGTAACATTAGGTAGCTTAGTTCAACTGCCATTAACAATGAGACCATGACTGAGATGACTGCTAGTCTTTGTCTCTGTGTTTTTAGTGCCAGCATTCTCAAAATGAAGACTTTATTTAATTTATTTTCCCTTAATTATCTGTACCTCTTTTGCATCTTTGGCAAAGCTGAAAAGGATAAAAGATGTAGGAGACATTTTTTTTTACATTTGCAACTCACTCTCATTTTTCAGGCTGGTGGAGCTACCAGTCATCCCAGCAGTGGTCTTGTTGTTGAGTAATTATTAAGTACTAATGTCTCAGAAGGATTTACTGATGTTAAAATGATACTTGTATCACCTTTAAAAGTGCACACTGCTATCAGATTAATCACTTTATTACAATTATAGCAAAGGAAAGGTGGAAGGTTCACACATTGTCGTCAGTTACGCAATAATCAATTTTTTGATGCCATTATGAAAGGCTGCGTGGGAAGAGAATGGGCCGAGAGGCAAATCAGCTCCTCATCAGGTTTATTTGTATTTCAGATTTGCACTTGAATTTCAGAATGGTTAATGAGAGGTAACTGAATTTTGACATCCTCCAAGTCGATTATGTCTTAAGCTGGGCATACACTGTGCGAAAAAAGTAGTAGTATTCGGCACATGGACATGCAGGTGACTGGAAGACGTGGAAAGAAAAGCTATCTACGTTTGAGGATGCATTATTATAATTTGATCACTAGCTACCCTCAGGTTACTGTGCAGTTAGAACCCCTTTATCACTCTATTTTTTTCTTTCTTGCTGGACAATTATTTCTCACCATAATCTATATTCCCTGTTATTTTATGCCATGTTAGAGAGCCTGCCATGTCAAAAATGCATCCAACCGTCTGACGAGCGGTCAGGACAATCTGATCACTCTTTGCATCCCCCTCTATATTGTACGACAAAAAAGACGCACAACAATGCTAAAAATCGGTTCAACTCTAAAATGAGTCACGCAACTTAACTCAAACTCAAATCGCACAGCATATTTCCAGCTTTAGAGTGTTTCGAGAGGTAAGGTGATGATTTTAATTGGGAAGGTGACTATGTTCTGATACTGCAGCCATATTTATTGATTGAGATTGATGGCTTGAGATGGGTGGGGGGTTTTTTCAACTGTTTAAGCAGCTTTACATGCTCCACCGGTCCTTAGTCCCAATGATGACGTTTGTTGGCAGAACCCCAAATGCACCTGTCAAGTTCAGTGATGGATTTATTTCTGGTGCTTTTGAGCACAGATGTACAAGCACATCCACAGAGGAACGAAGTGCTTCATTGGCATATCTATGTTTTTAAAGCTGCAGATCTTTGTTTTTCACTTTTTTTAAAAGTCAGTGTTATTTACATCTGAACTAATAACTGATTCAGTTTGAAAATGACCACAGCCTCTGGCTACTTGTGGCTACTACTCATGTCATAATGCATTCAGTGTATATTTCTTGATATCAGTATAAAATCCAACAAGTACTTCAAATCATGTTGAAAGTCACAAGTATCAAATCATTTAAGGTTAGCATGGCTGAATCGACCAGTTAAGGCTGCTGCACACTATATAATCAGGCTGATTTTAGACCCAATTTGCCCCTTATGACAATCTGGGGGGTGTTCCTGACTGGAGGTCACTCTGTGCCGATTATCTGCCTGAATAATCCTGAGGTGTGAGGGGTTTATAAAATAACCTTAATGCTACCGATTGAGTCAGAGCCTCCCCAATCTGAATCTGAAGTCACGTTCAAGTGTTCTACACTCCAGTTCAGAAGGTGGCGATAATGCACTTAAAAGTCATTTGTCAACCACCATAAAAAAAACTGAAGCTGATGAAGAAAATATCAGGAGTTTCCGTGAGACCCTGGAGTCATCACTGTGAAATAATTTCCTACAAACAGTGTGTTGTCTGACATTCTAGCCTGTCCAGTGTGTGTGATTTAAAAAATTGGTTGAATCTGTCTGCGGTCTCCCATGATTTTAAAATCGGTCAAGAGTTGAAAATCCTTTAGTGTGCAGCAGCCATTAGGTGGACAGGGAATCCTAAGTATTTAATGAACAGGAAAACAAAGGAAGATATAATGGATAATTGTAGAACTACATGTTATTGTGTTTATTACTTGAAAAGGCACAGACAGACAAAAAGACTTGGGGCCTTTATCACATTATGAATATGAAGTGAAGTCTGTCTGACTCACCCATGCCCAGGTGCCTTACTCAGATACTTAGTTAGGGGGAGAAATATGAGAAAAAGAAAGACGTCATTTCAATTCTTAAACTTTGCAAAGGCTTTCTACACTAAAAGCAACATGAATGTTAAAGTTTGTTGTGCCACCACAAAATCCAAATCTCTTCCAAACCTTATATTTTAGATTTGACGGTGCACTGTAAATCTTGTCGGTGTAGTCGGAGATGTTACTTTGGATTTAAACTCACTACGCTAATGTTACTGTGAAGAGTCTCACATGGTGTCTCACACTGACCTTTGAACTTTTACGAGTTAGGGTTAGAAGAATCGACAGAGCAGCTTTAATCAACCGATTCATAACTGTTAAAAACAGACCATCAACTGGTTCATGAAACATTAAGATCCATCCAGGAGTAAACCTCTGATACATGTCCATGTTTTTCTTACCCCCATAGTTAGGACTTTTAAAATACTTTTGAAATAAGGAGAGAAAGACATATTGCATGTGGTTTGTTGGTAGGATAAGCACCATCTGCTGCTTATGTTAATGAGCCAACTCGTAAACATTTGTTGTAAACAGTATTGTTTGTTGCATTTTCTTTGCCCATGTTCTAATAATAATTGGTAAAAATGTGCGAAACATTTGGATGAAAACTCAAATTTAAGCTGCCCCGCCTTTGCCCTGTACAGTACCATGCACAGTATCGTTACCTACATTTATTTTTTTCCATTATTATTATGATGATGATGATGATTATTATTATTCAAGTATTCCACACATTCAAATTCAGCTTGGTTTTACAAATAACATGTGATTCAACCTCTTCAGCTTAGCCGGACTTATTTTTGGTTTATTCTAACTTAGAATAACAAACAAACACTTGTGTGTCTGGTTACCGTTGATTTACATCTGCCAGCCAATCAGAATGGAGAATTAGCAGTTGCCATGGTTTAGCTAATAGAGAGCTAATCAGACAGGATCTATCGTGTTTCATTTTTTACTTTAGTGGGGCCAACACATTGCCAATCAACCAAATTACTGAACTAAAAAAGAAAAGAAAATTGCCATATAGTGAATCTGGAACTTCGAGCATTCCAGGTCATAATCCAGCCGGGTATTTCGGCATCAGGGAGGCTGATATTAAACACAGGTTGCATATCATTAAGACTGAGTTTTCTTTGAAAGTGTCAAATGGGTTGCTTTGGCATTCCACACAGTTTGGACACATCCACGCACATTTCACATGAGAGCAGTGTATGTGTTATGAGAGACATCATTTTCCCAGATGCAATCTCATACCTCCCCCTCTCTGATTCTTTATGAAGGATCGGAATAAAACATAATCAAGCTCAGCAGATTCAGTTTTCTGCAGCCTCACAGTTGAGCACCAGGCTATTTCTCAGTGACTCTGTGCAAACAATGGCATCATAACGTGATCATGTATGGAGCGCGTAGCTGTTTATTTGAATATTGTTGTAGAAATCAGGCAGAACATTGATGAACTACCTGGACAAACCTGGCTCACACTGCCTGTATTTACACTCTGCTATGTCTCATTCTATAAAGGCAGATTACGTGACACTGTTCATTACAAGTAACCTGTGTGGGATTTTCAAGTAGCACTTGAAAAACATGTTTTCTATTGGATAATGATGTGTGTTTCTCAGCCTGCTGCTTTACATGTCTGCTGGAAGGGATTCTGGGATCAGTGAATAAAACGAATTAAAGTGAACTAAACGTGAGGATGATCCTGATGGTTGGATGTATTTTTTAACAATGTAAGTGATCTTTTGAGCTTCACTTGCATTAAACTGTGGCAGAACATCTAGTTTCACTGTGATATGTATTACGGATAAATTATGTCACACAGACTTTTATATAATCCAGTTCATATCAGGCAGGTCATATGCGTAATATTTTTGCTGTTCATGTTAACTCTGGTCGCTGTTAAAGCTTAGTGGTGATTAAGAACTAAGAGCTGAGAGAATTCATAGTGAAAACAGATTATTTATGTGAAATCTTATTGTGTGCCGTACTCCTAAGCCTTGCTGAAATGAATTAATGTACAAATAAAGACTAAACTTGGTGGTGGAATGTGACTCATGTTGGCTTGATTCATGTTTCAGCTGTTTACACCTGTTCTACACTGAGCTTGCTGCTAGATCAGTGATTGGATTACACTTCATTGCTATAGACTACCTACCTTGTCTAACCATAGATTATACACAGAGATATAAAGATGGTCGATGTGACACCGCCTAAAAAGCGAAGCCAGAGCATCTTACTGTATCAGTTCGACACCATTACTGCAGCTTTATCCTCTGATTGCTACTGAGTAATCTCTGGCTCCAAATGGTAGCATTCATATCTGGACTAATTTTGCTTCGTTTTTGGGTAGTGAGAGAAAGTGGAGACACATCATCCATCTTCATATACCGTCAATACCTGTGTCTCACTCTGGGGTCTGTATCCCTCAGAGGCTGCATTAAAAGCATTTGAAGACATTTTGGCGTCACAGAACATTTTCGACTGTAGCTCATTTGCTAAGCTGTTGACAGCTGTAAAGGGCGGAACAAGATTGTGACGTAATAAGATAATCAGACCGTCTCATTTTGGTTCACCCAAATTGGTCTATGCAGCCAGTGAAGGATGCAGTCACCATTGGCTGCATAGACCAGGTCCTCATACAGACCCTGAATTAAGACAGCTTATATGCACTGTTCCAATGATCAGTATTTTAGTATTAATAGATCAAACAATTATCTGTAATTTGAAATGTAGATGATAGTAGAACTCAGAAACCCACAGAGATTTTCCACTTACTCTGTGTTTCCCCTCAGCTCTAGTGATTTATTTTCTGTAAGCTTATTATTTAATCACCTGAAATTCTGAAAGTTTCTTTACTGCACGCAGCAAGTTGATTGTTAACATCTGGTAATGAGATGATAGGGCAGGAAACACACAGCTTTGACCAATTTCTGCATCCGCTAAATGTACCTGTATTAGTTGAACGAGTTGAAGTTAATCAATAAAATAATGAGCCCAAGTGTCCATAATATCCATTAGTTTAACCTTTTCATGGGTTAACTTTGCCTTTTTTTATGTGCAATGACAGATTATTAAAGATTCAAGATATATGGTACAGGTAAACTGGGCTGGAGCATAAGAAAAAGCAAAACTGGAGCCCATCAATGCAGACCTAAGCACTATCCCGGAAAAGATAAAGGTCACAGTTGAGACAAAACTTGATAGGATGGGTAACGTCATCTATGACTATGGAGTGGAACATTTTGGAGTGACACCAACAATGGAAACAAAGTCCAGAAGGCAGCTGGAAATAGAATGCCTGGTACAAGAGAGGAGGCAGCTTAAAAATCAACAGAAGAAAGCATCAGAGGAGAAAAAGGGGGGAATTAACATACTGCAGGAGAACATCAAGAGCGCCTAAGAACAGCTCGGAAAAGAACGAGCAAGAACCTGTTTCTTTGAAGACCGATTCAAGTTTGTGAAATCTCTTTTTAATGCAAAGATGGGAGGAACCCTGAGGACCTCAAAGCAGGATGTAGAGGAGCGCCAAGAAAGAACAAACTGACCCAAAGAGACATGATCCGATAGCCTGTCCATCTGATATTCCACCCATTGAGCAGCCACAACACCAAATGGATGTGAGCCCTATGAAATGGAAACGGAAAGAAGTGGAGAACACAGTGAGGTGAACAAGAGCATCATCAGCCCCAGGTCGAATGTAGTCCCGTACAGGGTGTACGAAAATGCTCCTTCTACACTTGTGGCAATTAATGAGAGTGGCATGGGTGAAGCAAACACTGTCCAAAGCTTGGCGCAGAGCTGAAGGAGTAATGATACCCAAAGAGGAGGAATCCTCAAACATCAGCTAATTTCAACCCATCAGTCTCCTCAACGTAGAGGGCAAGATCTTCAGCGTCATAGCCCAAAGGCTGACAAGCTATCTGATGAAAAACAAGCTGGTGGATACAATGGTCCAAAAAGCTGGAAATCCAGGGTTCTCTAGATGTTTACAATACACTAGCATGATCTGGCACCAAATTAAATCAACCAAGAGTGAGAAGAGAGATCTACATGTCATCTTCCTTGATCTGGTGAATGCATTTTGGTCAGTACTACATAATGTCCTCTGGGCAGCTTTCGGTTTCTTCCAAGTACCAGAGGCCATCACAAATTTGATTAAAGCCTACTACGAGGATCTGCAATTCTGCTTCACAACACCAGATTTTACCACCATATGGCAGCACCTTGAAATGGGCATCATGGCTGGCTGCACTATCTCCCCAATAGCGTTTACTATGGATGGCGAGCAAAAAAAGTTGGCGGTCTGATTAACACCAATCATCTGCCTACATGGGCGACATGACAACCGTGACCACAACAGCACCATGCACCAGACTGTTGCTAGGGAAATTTGAACACAACAGAATGTGGATCAATCCATCAAAATCAAGAAGGATCTCAATAAGCAAAAAGTAAGAGATCAGACCATAGATTCTACATTAAAGAGAACCCATTCCAACAGTGTCTGAGAAACCTATTAAAAAAAAACTTGGACAATGCTATGATGCAATCATCAAAGACTGCAAGCAGGTCCAGCAGCTGTAGCAGGATGTCAACAGAGGTCTTAAGAACATTGACCAGTGCATGCTTCCTGGTAAGCTAAAGCTCTGGTGCTTACAGTTTGGCTTTCTACCCTAACTGATGTGGCCACTTCCAGTATCACAAAATCATATTATTATATTATTATTATATCACAAAAGTTGAGAACAGGGAAAGAATGATTAACTCTTATGTGAGAAAGTGGTTAGGAGCCCCAAGATGTCTGAGCAACTTCGGCCTGTATGGACACAGCATTCTCAATCTGCCTATCTCAAGTCTTGTAGAGGAGTTAAAATGTACTAAAACAAGGCTGGAGATGACCCCCTCTCAGAGTAATGAGACAAATCTATACAGGCTGTTGGACCATCATTGACAACAGGACGGAAATCGACAACTAAAGTAGCAACTCAACAGCCAAAGCAGCACTCCAGCATGCTGACATTGTGGACCATGTTCAACAGGGAAGAGGAGGTCTGGGCCAACACCCTGTGTGGCGTCGACTTCGTAGAATTGACAGTACCCTGGGAGGATAATGTTGATGAAGCGAATGAGAGGAAAAGGCTGTGGTATGTAGACATGGCCTTTGAGGCAGAGCAACGAGGCTGGAAAGCAATAGTTTGCCTTGTGGAGGTTGGCTGCAGGGGTTTCATTGCAACATGTTGTTCAAAGATCCGGGGATCCATGGACAAGCCCTGAGCAAGACCATAAAAGAAACATCAAAAACTGCAGAACGCTGCAGCCAATGGCTCTGGGTTAGGAGATGCTAGAGATATGCACCCAGGTCTTATCAACCTGTGGTGGGCCTGCCTTAGAAGAGGGTTTCTTGTGATTAAAAGGCCGAAACACCTGATGACGCTAAGGTACACAACTGAAGATATGTCCCTAGCATCCGCTGGTGGTCACTAACATCCAATTACATCAACTGGCAGTAGGCATTAATTAGTGTGGCAGAAGGAACATTACATATTGTCCATCTTATTCTATGTTCAAAAAAAGGGAAAGTGTTTAAAAGTGTTTAAAAAGCATAGAGGTAATGATGTCTGATCTACTGAGCGGGCCTCATGGCTTTCATAGTACTGCCATACAAGCCAGAAGCCAGTCAGATTTACCTTTAGCCTCAGCTTACCCTCAAATTCAGCCTGTATCATTGATTACAAGCCCAAAACACTTTATGGCGCTAAGGTGCACAGTTATGTCCCTAATATCTGCTGGAGGCCACTAACCCCTGCTAACTGAGCTAAGCGTCTTGTCATGTGGAAAATATGATTCAAATCTTTTTTTAAGGGACATAGTTTAAAAAAAATAGAGGTAAAGGTAATGTATTTCAGCCAATAGTAAGAATTTAATTTCAAGTTGTTTTACTTTATTTTTTCAATACTTTATTTATGCTAATAGAAGTAGCTCCAAACTTTTTTTGTCCTTTTATTTGATGTGCTATCTTGCTGATCAAACACTATATAACTCTGTTTTGAAAAGTGCAATGATAATGTTTATTATAATTATGAAGCGCAAACAGCATCACTGACACAAAAAGTTTAACAAACCTTAGTATATGTATTATGACAAGTTATTTTTATTGTCTTTATTCATGATCTCTCCTCTCTCTCTGTGTCAATCAGTGTGTTAAGCAGTACACATTGTATGAAGACTTGTGTCAGTAATGTAGGTCTGTCCATCTATTTAAGGCTGATTAATTAGAGCACTTTGAATAAGGCCAGAGAGAGGGAGAGGGAGAGAGAGACTACCATTATGAATAGTTAATCTTTGTGCCAGTTCTACAGCCACCACAGGGACTGTGGTGATTTACTGGGCCAGATGACACAGTCTGTTTGCTACAGTCTATAAAAATATATGAGCAGATTCACCATCATTCCTGAACAAATTTGAACAAATGTCTCAGGATCTGTACACTCTGAGGAAGAAGGAGACTAAGACATGAAAATACAGGCTGATCTATTTTAGTATCGCCACAATCACCAAACTAAAGCAGCATGACAAATCTATATCATAAAACAGCCACAGTATATCTTTAAGGACTGATGGGGTTGTTAATGTTCAGCGGCTAGAAATTAAGGTCATTACTTTTCTGAGGAGCCATGAAGCATCATTTGTGTACACCAGCTTCCCTGTGGGATACAACCACTACTGATTTTTTAAGTTTTTTAAATGCCTATGGAGGAGTGGCTATATATGACATTACATACATTATTGTTGTACGATTATGTACGATTATGATTATATTCATCTTTTAACAATAATAATATTTCGTAAAACTATTGAATCTAAGAAAATCTGTAAACTATTGCTATTTTAATACTGTTCCAGGTGAGAACTGCAAAGAAGTAACCAAAGATCAATAAAAATCATTGGTAACATTTTTTTAGAAATGGCGACGGCCAGAGAAATTCATTTTTTGTTGGAAAGTTAGTGTTTTAGAAACAAATTAGTAACCCTACGTTTAAGTAATAACTTTTTTTTTCTTCTTATCTTTCTTAAATATATAAAGCCACATTTAGGCCTATACTACATAGTTTGTATTCGAAATATGTATCTCCATTACATGTACTCCATTAGGTTTCAGACCCCACCTCTCCCTCTGTACATGCTGCTACCTCAGTGTTTCTGCTGCCTACATCACCTGCATGACCTGCCCGCCCACCTGCACACCTGCTACATCCAACAGTTTCTCTGGATACACAACAGCTCTGTCTCAATCTTTTGTCAGATCGGTATCTCTGTAGCTGTATTGGTCCAGTCTGTGTTTTCCTCTTATCTACCTTGACCTTTGCCTGAGCCAGTTTTTTTTATTATTATTTTGCCTGCTCCCCGTTTGCCCTATAAGAGATTTTACCTGCTGCGATGTTTGACTTTTACAAACCTCTCAGTCAGAAACTTAACACTACTTGACCTTTAGGAATAACATTGGTTTAGATGCCCTTTAAATTTCAAGTTTAGGCCTATATAAAAACCAAAACTTTCACCCCCTAAAGGCCTTTGCACGGGCACCTGAAGCAGCTTTTACATGGCAGTCATTCAGATCATGTTATTGTTATAGCTAAAACAATTCATATTTACAAGTTGTCAGCAGGATGATATACCTACTAGCTACTCTTCAATAATTCAGTCATATAAGAGGTTGTCACTGATTCAACAAGAAACATAATATTTGGGAAGGTACATTGTTAAATTGAGGTTGGAAAGAGCAGTGCAGAAAACATGTCAAATTAAAGGTTGTTTCTAAAGCTTTCAAACGCATCTCTTGGCCGTCCTCATTGGATGGAGTTGCTGAGTTGGAGATGGTGTAAAATTAAACCTGCCGTATCGGCTCAGCCACCAGGGTGTTTCGTTGCTGACCCATTTCCCCTCACATCCAAACACATTTGTCATGTCGCAGAAATTCCAAGCTATTGTGTCTCAGGAGCTATCACCATGACAACTGAGAAAACTTCACTGATAAACCACTGTGCTTTTCAGAATATCCATAAAAATGAACAAATAGAAGAAGCTAATGAATACTAGTGAACCCCTCTTTCTATGTATTAGCCATGACAACAATTCTAATTCTAATCATTTTAATGTCTTAGGTATTGTTCAGTTTATTATTTTGAAGAACATTTACTATAAATAAAATTTTTTTACTTGAAGCTTTTTTCCAGGTGACCTTCACTTTAGAGGTGAGACACATCTGTAAAACACTCACTCTTGGAGATAAGTGTCACGGTTATGGTAGTATTTTGTCACATTATTGGTATTTTCTGTCACGGGTTTTGCATTTTGTCGTGGTTATGGTATTTTGTCCTCTTTTATAACGAGTGTTTTCAGTTCTAGTTTAAATTGCATTTTTTTAACGTTTGGAATTCATGTTTTAAGTTTGTTCTATGTCCCCTCTGTTTCCCTTGCTTGTATCTTCCTTCTGTGTCCCTCGCTTGTTCCTCTGAGTTCCACCCTGTTCTCCTGCGTCCCTCTCTGTGGCCCTCTCCTGTGTTCCCCTCTTTGTCCCTCGCCACGTTCATCTCTGTGTTCCTCTCATGTTCCTTTCTGTGTTCTCTCATGTTCCCTTCTGCGTTCCTGTATGTTCCACCCTGTGCCTCTCCTGTGTCCATCCCTGTCATGGTTATTGTATTTTGTTCTCGTTTATGAAGAGAGTTTTCAGTTCATGTCTCAACAGTGTTTTTGTTACGTTTTGTATTCATGTTTTAAGTTTGTTCAGTGTTCCTCTGTTTCCTGTTTTATTTTGTAGTCCCTGCTCCTGATGTGTTTTCCCCACTTGACTTCCTGCCCTCATCATGTTCACCTGTTTGTCCTGTGCCACCTGTCTCCTGTTACTCATCAGTTCAAGTGTGTATTTAAGTCTTGGTGTTTCCCCCATGTGGTTGTTGGTTCGTTGATTCTCGTCATGTTCATGTATCTCATCTCTCGCCACGTTTCCTCGTAAGTTTTTTCTTGTCCTTCCATGTTCCACTCCTTTGTTTTTTGAGTGTGACTTTTGTTTATTGGAGATTCTTTTGTTAAAAGACACTTTTTGTTAAATATTGAGTTCTGCGTCTTGGTCCTTCCCTTTCCCTTTTACCTACCACACCCCCCATAAACCTGACAATAAGTGTGCGGAATCAACTGTATTCACCTCAGATGATTGTGTCAACACGTTTATTTATAAGAAAAACATAAATTGTTGGCAAAGATGTAAGGTTTACAACTTATAATAATAAAAATAATAATAATAACAGAATGAATAAATTAATATAAAGAAAACAATCTAAACTGTCAAACCATTCAGTTGGCCCTTAGCATCTCAGCTGCTTTAAGCCCTGAACACAATAGCAGATACATTCACATTTACATATTCAAAGAACACTTTCCATATTGTGATGACGTTAGCAGTCTTTTTGAGACATGAACTCTAGAGAATGTCTGCACAATTGGGTTTGGACTCTCTCCAGTGTTTGCCTCACACACATGTTCACAGCAAATCTCTGGAGGATTCAGGTGAGGGGGTGGTGGAGTAGGCAGGAGCAGGGTGTAATGCATTATTCCCACTCCAGAGATAATGTGTTTTTGTTTACAGCACATCGACACCAATGTTGGCCCTTATAACCAAAACCTCTCTTAGCATCTTTGATGGTGTCCTCTGTGTATGGCACTGTTTTTTAGTCCTGAGATGTTTGTATTCTTGTTGTTTATACTTGTGTTTCTGTCACGTGTTAGAAATGTCATCAACCCACCCACTTACTCACAATGAATCCTGTGGAGACTGTCCTGCTGTGTAATCACATTGGTTCATTATCCGGATTCATTAATAGGCGGGTGGTCGGAGAAAGTCTGCAGAAAGGAGGCTCACACTTGGACATTTGGGTTCTCGCATACAGCCGCTTCGGAGAATGTCTGGAGAACAAGTTCAGACCAGGTGCTTCTCGACCTGGTCTGAGGAGGTGCATGATCCATAGAACGGTAGTTCTGCTGAGAATGGGGCCCTTGTTTTTGTTCATATGCAGCCATATTGGCATGGCTGTTTACCAAATGAGAAAAGACAAGAATAGACACTGCATGAGCCAAATTATTATGGCTCAGCGTGACCATGTAGTGCCCTAAAAACCCTGTCCAGCCCACTGACAAGATGTTGATGGTTGTGTGTGTCTGCAGTGACCATACACACAATTTCCACTTATACCTACTGCAGGGAAAGCCACTAAAAATGCTGATCTTCTGACTGTCTTCATTCTCTCTGTGGTTATTGTATGCACATTAATGTGTAAGAGAATATGTAACCATACTCTGTCCATCAGTGTCTCTCCTGCCTCTCTCTCTCAGTTAGGCGTCTTTCTCCTTCTTGTTTTTGTGAGTTTTTCTGTGTGTGGGCGTGTGTGTATGTGCGTGGGCGCCTGCTAGCTTTTTTATTGTCTATGTGTGTGTGCTGTTCCGTGTGGGTGCTAGCTGTTTGTATGCACTGCAAGTGTGAAGAGAGGAGGACGAAACGATCCGCTGAATCTCAGCAGAATCTAACACACACGCGTGCATGCACACACACTTATGCACACACAAAAAAGCATGCAAGAATATAAAGTGGAAAGCATTTGGATTCAAGGTTGTATCTCAGGCTCTACAGCAAAGAGTCTTGCATACAGAAAGCTTATATTCTGAACCTCTTACCTCTGTTATCAACTATACTACCAAATCAAATTACAATCACAATAATAATATAATAATCATACATTATTATGACATATCTATATATAAAAATGTGCTTCATGTGCCAAACTGAAATGAGAAAATACAGAATGTGAATGTGTCTTGCTAAGTGTTGTGACATTGATAAACTGTTGCTAACGGAGGCCAATGGATGACAAAAAGCCCCCCAGAAATGAATCCAAAATATCTCCCTCCCCCTGGTGGCTGGCTGAGCTTTTTACATGAGATAATTCCTGCATTCTAGTCTTATCACACTGATGATGGCGTATATATGTTTTAATTTGGTTTAACTTTGTTTTAATGAATTATTTGATGCTTCAGTGAGGCAAAGTGATTAACAGCTGAGATTGACTCGAGATTGGTCAGGTGGATGTGTTGGCAGAACCTCGACACTGAGGTTCTACTAAACGACCACTAATACACACACTCTGGCTCTAAATGACATCACCTGCAGAATGACAGCAGTGCCCGTATCATTTTTGTCCAGTGGCAAAATGCATCATCCATCTTTATATACGCTACAGTAATTGTTGCTAGACTGTTAGCCTATTAACAGTTGAACATCAAGCAGAGACATTAACATTCATGTTTCAGGCAACCTAATGACAACACTGATTTCAACATAAAATGTAGCCATGGAGTATTAAATGTGTTGTGGTTTCTAAATGACCGCTGCTGTGATGGTGGACCAAAACACATTCAGCACTGACAGTATGAGTGGTAAAATATCTTCATAATCACACAGCTGCATAGCATGCAGGAAATAAGTTAGCAGCTGATGGGGGAGGGGGGGCAGCAGTTGTAGAAGCTGCTTTCAGAGATGCACCGAACTCTGCAGTTCAAATATCTCCTGGTGAAAAAGCGGTGACACGCACACGTAGAAGATACTGACGAAGAAGTTTGTGCAAGAGTTTGCCTCGGTGTCTGTGTGTTGTCAAGACAATCATGTGATCTCTGCAGCAGAGTTGAAACATCACTTCCTGCCTCTGTCTGCTGCACCCGGCCGCTCCACCTCTCACCTGAATAATGCGAAGGATTTGTTGGTGTTGTGAACACGTCTGAAAACCTCCTGCAGGTAACCTCTGCAGCTGCAATTCTCCGGATTTTACCTGCAGTCTAAAAAACTGCTAAAATAAACAGGATGTGTGCTTCACCTAATATGAACATCCCTGACTATTAGCATATTGACCTCCTCTGTGGATTCAGGCCATTTTTCTGATACCACAGCACAGAATAAACAACAAACCCATGATTGTAACATCTGCCAGTCTGTCTGTCCTGGAGGAGACCAGCCACTTTTACCGTGAAAATGTCTTTGACAATTTTGTCCTGTTGGCTCGGTCACAACTGCTGAAGAGAGAGCGAGAGACAATCCGTTATATGCAGGCAGAATGAGATACAAGCGCCGGGATGAAGAGGAAGAGGAGATCAGTAGGTGCTGCTTATATAAGACCATCACAAATATCATGGTAAAGACCTGAGAGGGAGCGGAGTTATTTTAAACCGGGGCGATAGCTCGGAGAAAGAAGCGGTGTGGGCTGACATGTTGGCCATCACAGCAAACTGTGCTTGTGTGTGTGTAAAGCGTGTGTTCCCCACCCTGCAGAAACCTGGCAGATCGCAGACTGGGGCTTTAAAGACATATTACATAATGCCGACTAGGGCTTTCATCACAGTGAAGCACCTCCAAATTTATCTTCTGGTCAAATCATTAAAACATATCTTGTTGTCTCAGGGTTTTGAGGATAATGTGCAATGCCAAGCAAAATCTGCCTGAACTACAGTGACATTAATTAGTTGTTTACTGTGAAGAATATTAATAAATGACCCACTAAATGTGTGTGGCTGTGTTTTTACCTGTATTTTCATGTTCTTGTCTTTTGTCCTGTGTTTGGGACTATTTTGGGACACTGGGTGCATGGCTACGAGCCAATAACAGTGCACCAGTTCTGAGGGAGGCGGGACTATATCAGCAGGTAGCCACCGGGTTAACACTCTGCTTTCTGTCTGTGTCCGGGATGCATGAAAAGCTGTAGGTTTGTGTGTCTGTGTGATACACAAACACACACATTCACACAAAATCAGACAACCTTCCCGCAGGGTTGTGTGTCTGTGTTTATTTGGGATTTAGGACGCAACATTCTTGCAAACTCCTCCTTTGCTCTCTAGCTTGCTCAACCACCACTGCCCTCTCACTCTCTCTTAGAATGGTGTGTTTACAAACAGCAGCCGACAGGTCCTGTTTATAGTGTACTATGATTGATGGTTTATACAGGGAACTCAAAGATAAAGCAGCTGCTTTGTCTTCAAGACTGAAAATCATTCTTTCACTTACTACTTTATATTTAAAGGTGCAGTGTGTAGAGTTTTGTGATATCTAGTGTTGAAGTTGCATGTGGCAGCTGAACACCCCTCACCTCACCCTCTCCTTCCAAACATGAAAAATAAACTGTGGTAGACTTAAATTGTCATAAAAACTCAAAAGGTGTTTAGTTTGTCCAGTCTGGACTAATGTAAAAAACATGGCGGCCTCTGTAGAGAGGGTCCCCTCGATGCAAATATAAAGTATTTTAATATAAAGGGTCTTTTCTGGGATAAAGAAAACTACAATTCATACAATTTAGATGAAACAAAACATCATGAGGATTATTCTACATTAAATTTCTGACAATAGATCCCTTTCACCTAAATCTTACACACTGGACCTTTAAATCACTTTTCTTACACCTTACACTTTTGGAAACACTGCTGGGTCCGTTTTAGTTTGAAAAAACAAGGGTTTGCTTTTCACTCAAAGCAAGGAGAACATATAGACACCCACATTCATTTTCTGATTGGGTATGATCAGTCACGACTCGCCAACCAGTTGTGAGTGCTCGACCATGTCGTTGGTCCAAGAAAAGAAATCCCTGCTCTCACTTTTCACCATTGCTGCTCTTCATTCGTAGTATCTTCTGTAACTAAGCAACCAACTGCAGGTTAGACAATCTGTTTACACACACATGACCTGTGTAGGACATGAGGACAGTGCATCACGCCAACTTATATTTTATTTTTATATTTATTCTTATTTCTCTCAGGACTCATTCTTGTACCACTCAGTATGTGTTACCTCATGATCCAGCATTTCTTAAAACTTGGTGGCTCCACAAGTCTTGACACTGTGCGGACACATTATCATATTATGAATTTGGGGAAATGTGCTTGGAAACAGTTGCCTCCGCAGTTAAAGAGCAACATTAGCATTTATTAGGTCATTTTTTCGGGACCCTTGATGAACATGAGTCCAATGGTCTAATTATCATTCTGCTGTTAGCTCTGTGTTCATCACCTATCCTAAGGGAAATATGTGAAACACCATTTACATGTTTTTGCCTGTTGGGCAGATCAGGTGGCCAAGTGTAAATTACACCCAAGAAGCATTAGGAACCTGACAGTTTGTGGGTGATGCTAGTTAGCTTGCTTACGTTGTAGATTATTATTATATAGTTGATCTATTATCATTAATATTATTATCTTATCCAAAAAACACTACTTGATTTTAAATTGCTTCAAAATCAAATTGTGAGTAAAATATTTGTTTATTACATTGACCCTGATGTCTCTGGCCTATTTCTATGATTTTAATTAAAGCAACTGAGTGGATAACTGTGCCAGTACATGAACCAGACATTTAGTTCTGACATCATGACACTGCTGCTCTATAAGGCCTGTTAGAGATCAATAAATTCAATTAGGTAGCTCTTCCGTTTAATGAGTTACCTCAATGAAAGGGAGGCTTTACATGAATCACAGGCCAGACTCATAACTGTCGCGTTGAATATAGTACAAGTACAGGCCTCAGGAGAAAATGAGCTCAGTGATATTGATCTGATAATGTATATCATATCATGTAATGTCTCAGCAGCTGTCTTCTCTGTAAACGACATGTAAAATGTGTGATCTGTCGCCTAAAGAGATTCAACTAACTGAGATATGTCCAGTTTCAATATACAACAAAATGATACCAAACCGGGAGCTGATGTGATTTGAATTGGGTTCTGCATTACCACAACTAGAGTGTGTTTATATTTTATTTATCATTTGTATTGTCGAATAAAGTCTTGAAATGAGTAAATCTATTTTAGATTACAGGCCCCTTTTTTCACTGTGCGTAGTAGAATATGTGTAATTATATGGATGTGATGTAATCCCATGAGGAATAATCTTATTTTGACGTGCATGTAGAACGTATGAGGGTTAAATTGTATCTGTCATCAAATACTTCTTCCATCCGCCCACTACAATTCCCTCATAAGGGCACTACCCACAATTCTTATCTCCTCCAATCAGCACATCCACATCTCTGATACAGTCCTCCAGCCTAAACATGTAACCCTGTAAATTCAGAATCTTTACATAAACACCCACATTACAACTCCTTATTTCACCATATTAAACAATAGTGTTCATTCCTGTGTGTGTGTGTGTGTGTGTGTGTGTGTGTGTCTCCGAGCACAGTTGTTGATCAGGATGTTCTCTGGTTCCCCTCATCCTCTGCTTCCATGTGTTAAGCCTGTCTTCATGTACGATCACTCTTATTGTGTTTCTTTCCAGGTGTAAGATTGGTTCGAATGCCCCCCCCCCCCAACATCCGGGGACAATTTTCATTACAACTCTCTTTGTTGATTCTAGAATTGCTAAATGTTATTTATGATTAGTGGGTTGGGTGTCACAGAAATAAAGCCCAGGTTTAGGTTGGCTGTGGGACTGAGTGTATCTCTTTATTGTTAATGCGGCTGTATGAGTTTATTGACCTTTCTTTGTGAATGATCACATGAGAAAGAATTCTCTTAATTCACTTAATTTCTGCAGCGTTTTAAACAGCTTTCATTTCAGGTACCCTGGGTAACACACACACACACACACACACACACACACACACACACACACACACACACACACACACACACACACACACACACAGCACCCGAACAGCCATGTCACATAACCATCATTAACATAACATTTAGCCTTACTTTGTTTGTACACTGTAAATGAAAAGCTTTGTCAGTGTAACATCTAATCATGCTTCTTGTTCTGTGTTAGCTCTGAAATAAATATCCTGCTGAAATATTGACTGCAGTTAAACACAGGGGTTGTTAGACAGAAGAACATTAATGTTAGTCAAGGTAAACCATGTGTCGGGGAAGGATTATAACATATGTATCTCAAGGGATCAAATTAAAAACACAGAGATCTCTGCTGTTTGATTTTAATGAGTTTTCCTTAAAGTCTGTTTGAGCTGTAACTGAGGCAGTATCACGATATCTTGATCTCATGAAGTTTTAAGTGTTAAGCCCGCGGGGAAGTTGTAGCTACATTATAGCCTGAGGCTCTATCTGTTACTGGACAGAGCTCAAATAGAACAAACACTGTGCGTATGTGTGTGTGTGTGTGTTCATTGGTAACTAAAGATATTTCCACGAGTAGCTTCGTCAATTCTGTTTTTGTATTTTCATTAATGCCATTGATTCTTCCACTTGTCTGTGGTCAGAAAAACAAAACAATCTCTAAATATACGCTTTAGGACAAAGAATCTAAAAGATCCCATCTGTGTGAGTCACCTGTGTAAATTCATCGTTCTGATCTGCAGTCGCTTTCCACACACAGCTCTGTTTACGTCTGTAAACCAGCAAGAAGTCCCTGCTCATATCACACATCCACATGACGTCCTCCCGTCCTGTCGAGGCCGACGTGCTGGGTTCACCTTGAAACGCGGAGCGGCGAGTCTCTGTAGGTCATTTCACGAAATGACCAAATAAATGAGTAGCTTAATAAGATAGGATGAACCTGCACCTGGTGTCTGAACTGCGTTTAGAGGTAAGTACCAACATTGAGTCGCATCGTGTCCCAGCTCTGTAATCCTGACACCTGCAGGTGCAGCAGGAAGAGTGCAGGCTGGTGTAGCTGGAAGTGTGGCGCCCTCTGCTGGTTTCAGCGCCACAACGCTACGTTTGTCAGCTTCTTCGAATACTGGCTGCAGTTTAAGCGCGTGTTGCCATGGTACCGTTCTGTTATGGCACGTTTGCATGAGTGACATCATCAGGATGAGTTCTACTCTGTTCTATTTTATATATTCTACATATATATATATCAAAAATCACTCACAAACACAGTGCTTTAGATCGTCCACAAGATGGCACTGTCCGGGTGAGATTTCCTTTTGTGTGTGTAATCACTGCACTTTAGGCCGTCCACAAGATGGCACTGTGGGACCGTGCAGCACACAGACGAGGTGGCCGAGTGGTTAAGGCGATGGACTGCTAATCCATTGTGCTCTGCACGCGTGGGTTCGAATCCCATCCTCGTCGGAAATTCTATGTTTTCCACATGTGCACAGTCCTGCCTTTCACAACATTCTGTGTGTACCTAACCTCACACGTGTCCTATTCTTCATTTCACTACTTTCTGCTCCCAGTAGTTTTACTGGAAGGGGACTGTGCTTAAACTGCTCTCAAGGCCAAACATGGAGGTTGTCCTTCATGATTTTTAGATAAAAACTTAAGATATCTTTGCAGAAATGTCACCAGGAAATCTATCAGAGCTAAATTTTAGGCTGTATCCATTTTTTTTAACATTAGTTTTCTGTGGACCCTCTCCATTGAGTCTAATGTTTGAGAGGACATTACTGGAAGGAGCACCAAAGTCACATTATTAATTCTAACCAATAAAAACTATATCTTTAGGTTCGACAAAGTCCCGGGATTCTCATTGTGTTTTTATTTCACAGGTAGGACTTGTAAAATATCTATTTGTTCAAGCACTGCGTCAGAGCCTAGATCTGTCTCTTTCCCAGTGGGAATCAGTGAGTGAGTTTCCATGGCATCATGATACACACACACACACACACACACACAGCAGGAGGGCCCAGAGGGGGACAGTTCAACTTTTACTTTACACACATGTTTATGTGTGGGTAGATCACTTGAACAACTACTGGTTGGTCACAGATTTAAGACCTTATGAGTGCAGAACTAGTTTTAGAGTTTGCCCAGAGGACATTGAACTTCACGAGTGAGAGATCAAGACAAATTTGAAACTAACAACACACGATCAGTATGTGTGAGCAAACCATTAAATGAAGATTTATGAATATTTGAATTATCAATAAGATCTTCTTTACTGGTCAGTGAGAACACCGCTGCTAGGCAACAGAAACATGAATGCGAATTATGCTGCCTTCATATGGGATGTTGTCCAGATTATGAGTCCATATAAACATCCTCCTCGTTTGGTATTCACAACCTTGTCCTCTGTAATTTTCTTCCAGAGCATTGAAGGAGGAAATCTCATGGGGCGGAAAAAAGCTGCAGCCTGAATCAGCTGAAGTCCATGTGGGAGGTTACTGACACCTGATCGACCCGGAGAGCGTGACGGGATGTTTTTAAATGTGGCAGCTGGTTGTGTTCTGCATATGGAAACCTTTGCACCTCAATTGTGGGTGAATGTAAATGGTTTGTATTTTATATAGTGCTTTTCTAGACCTGATGACCACTCAAAGTGCTCTGCAGTACAGGTTATTGTCATCCACACACATTCATAACGTGTAACTATTAGCAGCATTTTTTTTCTCTGAGGGGCAATTTGGGGTTTAGCATCTTGCCCAAGGATGCTTTGGCATGCAGATGGAGAAGACTGGGATCGAGCCGCTGACCTTCTGGTTGGTTGGAGGACGACCGCTCTACCCCTCATGTATATTATATGGCATGATTCATATCCTCTATGTCTGCTGTTGATTCATAGTTATAATGGAATATGAACACTGTAAAATCTAAAATGTCCCCCTGATGACCAACATAAAAGGCCTCAGCAACAGAGTCCTTAGTCATAGACAGAATGAACTACTCCCAAGAGACTCATTGCTATACTTCAGGAGACACCATTGTCCACCACACACTCAACAAATAAACTTTTTTCAACCATCCCTGTGCAAACGTATCTTTTATTTTGAACTCAAAATGTTTCAATGTATATTTATATATTGATTCTTTATGGCAGATGTGCATATTTTCAAGCCTGGTATGACAAAAGAGGCCTGCTTGCATTCTTAACAGCACGGTGAACTTGGCATTATTCTGTCGGAATAGTTTGTGCACTTTAGTTGGACCTTTCTCTCCACAGTGACTCACCCAACACATCATCTCGTACATGATCGCAGGTAATCTGACTGTTATCATCTGCCATTGAAATTCCACAAACAAGTTGTTGATTTTCATATGCTGTGAATGAGGTGTTTCATCATTAATCATCCTGATTTCTCCTTTCATGATGCATTATAGACCAATGAATAGTGTAGGAGCCATATATTGTTTAATTATCATTATTCGGGTTTTGATTTGTTTGGTCTGGTTGCCACGGTGATATGTGGGGTTTGGGTCACATGGGTGCAGTAAATGATTGCTGTAGGTTATAATAATGGCTGAATCACCCGCACTGGGGAGGAGAGAGGGGAATTAGGTAGCCGTTATTTTTGTTGTATGCATTTTGTTTTGTTGGATCGTTGAATAAATACATTGAAACCTACCTGTACTCACCGTGCTTCCCTGAGCATCAGCGTGTCACTACAAATATACAGGACCTAAACTCAGCCTCTCAAGCGACTTTAAAGGGATTGGAAAGCCGAAATAATTAGTGTGGCTCCACTAGTAGACAAACATCAGCCCAGGTTTAATGTGGATTATTCAACGATGACAATATTGTTATCTTTGCAGTGGCTGTGGCTGAGCAGTAGAGCGGTCATCGTCCAACCAGAAGGATGGCAGTTCGATCCCAGTCTTCCCATCTGCATGCCGAAGTGTCCTTGGGCAAGATGCTGAACCATAATGGAAAAAAGTGCTGCCCATAGATGCACTGTGTGAATGGCTGAATGGCGTACTATACTGTAAGGCACTTTGAGTAGTCATCAAGACTAGAAAAGCATTACATAAATACAGACCATTTACCATTTAATAGTAGCATAATGAAATCTTATTTCATGCATGAAAAACTGAAAAAAGTCATGTCTGAATAGGGACATTTGTTTCGTTAGTAAATACAACCTGAATTTGCTCATGGCATCTACTGCAAAATTATTTTTCTCCTCTCACCAATGGATTTTGAACAGTATCAGTGAAAACAATCGAGGATAACCTTGACACTGACCTTTATCAGCATTTTTATTTTACAAGCAATAAAAGGTATCATTATATTCATAAACAAAATATAAGTCAATATCTCAAAAGTAGTTTTCATGACGTTCCAGTTGACTCTTAGTCAGAACAGAAGTAGCTGTGATTTAACCAGATATTAAAGAATAAATGACCTTGTCCTTAATGGCGCTGTTTGTAAATTTGGCTATCACATAGCCAAACCTCTACTGAAGTGACCATGCTAACTGGCTAGCTGGCTTGTTGATCTCAAATATTGAGTCACTGTAGCTTTAAATTAACAAACAAAAAAAATGAGTCAGCATCTAAAAATAAACTAATATGAGATTCCAGTTGACTCTGAATCAAAACAAAAGTAGCTGTGGGGATTTATTTAAATATGAAAGTAGAAATGGCCTCATCCTTAAAAGGGATGTTTGTATATTTGGCTAGCTATGCAGCCAAAGTTAAGAAAGTACACATGCTAACCAATTAGCCTGGCCTGTAAAAGTATTATAACCTCTTGTCCTGTAAACTCAATGGTGGCAGGACTAGTGTGTAAACACCTAATGCCAAAATTGGCTACGTAGCAACTGACATATCTCCTTCAACATAATTTTGTCAGTTTAGCTAAAGTCCTGCTTGTACAGCAATACTCATTTCCCCTGATATTAAACAACCAAAAATGATAAATACATTTTAAATTCTGATAATCAAGAGCCCTTAACAAAAACAATAGGGAATTAGCTGGTTGTCCAATGCAGCTGATTGGCCACAAAGCTAAAAACATATTGACCAGCTTTCTTGGAGGAGAAATTTAAACATGAAAGATTGGGTAACTCAACACTTCATGTGAGGCATCAGCTCATCACATTCCTGGTGGTATTTTGGTCCCTGTAGAAGAAGAAATATAAACATTCTTTTTGTCAGTCAGGCCGTTGACAAAGATATTATCAGTGTTGAAGATACCAAGTGCTGTAATTTACAATATCATATATTTCTCATGAATCAACAATCAATCCACAATTTCCTGAAAACACAACATGAGTAAACAACATCAGTGCTGTAATTCTCCTGGATATGTCTCCTCATGTTGTCAGCCATAAGATGATCAGATCTGTGGCACAAAGTGATGTCCCAGTATCATAGTGATACCAATAGTCCTCTTCTTTAACTATGTACTAAAATATCCAATCAGCCATCCTCCTCATTATGGTTCGTGTTCAGCTGGATGACTGAATCCCAGAGGTCAGGACTGGGCCCTATTGGTCCTTTGGATTAATAGTTTCAGGTAACACATGTCCCTGTTGTGTGGTCACCCGATAGTAAAAAATCCATGGCAGAGTGGTGGTTGTGTCCTACAGTGTCGTAGTCGTAGTACCTTTTCTCACCTTCTCCCGCTTATTTAAACTCAGCTGGCTGTCAGACAGTGTTGGATCTGTCCTCCGATACAGCGACCTTGGTGGCGCTATGTCGGTGAGCTCATGTTGATCAGCAAATATCTGTCTCTGGTTCTCGTGTCGAATCCTTAACAATTTGCTGATGCGCTTCCCAATGAGATAAATCATCTCACAGATGCACATGACAATGCACAGTATGCTGGAAACAACCATGAACAACATGAAGATCTTTTTCTCGGTTGGACGACTGATGAAGCAATCCACTGTGTTGGGACATGGGTCCAGGGAACACTTGGATAGCCTGAAAGAATAGAGTAAACCCAGTTATAGCTTGTAGAAAATACCATCTTTTTAATTCAAAAAGCTATTAGACACAAGAATCACCTGGGCAGGTCATATCCATGATAAATCCTGTACAAGATGTAGAGGAATGATATGTCGAATCCAGCTTTGAAGACCAAACTCAGCAGATATGTCCACCACAGCCCCCCTCTCTTCTTGCCGGGGTTGGCGTACAGGTGAGAGCCGTGGTGCAGCTTCTCATATTTCTGGTCTTTTCCCTCGCGGTATTTCACATGAGCCATCACCATCAGAGATGGGCAGGTGATAAAGATCAGCTGCAGTGCCCACAGACGGATGTGGGAGATGGGGAAGATGTGGTCGTAGCAGACATTGGTGCAGCCAGGCTAAAGAGAAAGAAAGATGACCATTTCTTTAATGACTGCGATGTCATGTAACATAGGTTGTTGCATTCATGCAAGAGAAAAAAATGCAACAGAGCCTGATAAAGCCTTAATCTTTTTTTAATGTGTGTCAAGTTCCAAAAATAGTGAATATACACTTCCCATAATGCACCTAGTAAATACCAATGTCTTTCTGTTTACAGAGGTTTGTAATACATGGCCTCTGTTCAAAAGATCTCAAGCCGAATCTGTCCCAATAAATACACAGTCCATGCTGATATTGCATTGGTCTTTGTCAATGCTAATTAGAATTTTGTTAGGGGGTTAAATGACCCCTTAATTGTTCCACAGTTACATTTTGTTATAGTTGGACCTTTTGAAAATAGATTCAAGAGGTTAACTTTATGCTGTTTGAGTTGAGTTAAAAGTGCATCTACATTTTTAATCCATCATTCAAACTGGCAGGAAGTTCATAATGTGCATTAAATAGGGAAACTGAAAACACATTTAAAGTACAGATGTGTTACTTCAGAAATGTGTTTCTTTAAATGTTTGTTACCTGCCGGGTGTTACACACAAAGTCCTTGCTCTCATCCCCCCAAACCCTCTGTGCTGCGACTACAAACACCATCACACGGAACACAAACACCATGGACAGCCATATCCTCCCAAATGCAGTGGAGTATTTATTGACTCCACTCAGCAGACTCTCCAGGCCCGACCAGTTCATCCCTGCTGCTCTGCCGGTCTGGGTGGTAGACAAAAGCGAACCCTGTTAAAGAGAAGAGAGAAACTTGTTATGTTTCCAAATTCTCAAGACAAGATTAAAAAACAGTTCATGGCTGAATCATAGGTGAAAGTTTTTTTGCTCTACTGTACAAAAAGGTCAAATTCGGACTTGTTGCGGTTATAAGTTTGCCACACCTCACCCAATCCTACACATCAGTATGTAAAATTAATAGTTGAGCCAGAAACACCAGCCGCACCCTAAACGGAACTTGCAAAGGCTTGTGTGATTCATACCAACTTCATTACAAATCTCCAAAATGAGAGAGTTGACATTTCTAAAGTTTCAGGTCATATAACTAAGGATGTTTCCTGTGTGAATTTATACAGAAAGTACAGAAAATTGAATTTGTGTATTGCTTTTTAAATTGTCATTCAGGATTATTAATTGTTAAGTTTATACAATATGTTAATTTAAAGTACTGATAATATAGTATGGTGAACTAAACTATGTGGCAAAAGTGTATGGACATGTTTAAGTTCCAATTATATGTGACATGAAAGACACTGAGTTATAACAGGAAGTATGGTGCTTTGATCATTCCCTCATTCCTCCTCCTTGACGTTATTTAGCGGCATGTGAAGGAGTCGATATGAAGTAGCTTAAACAGCTGGAATCAGGTCCAGTAGGTTCAAGAGGAAAGTCAAAATGTAGTCAAAATAAAAAAGCGTTCATTTGTGGTATTCAGCAAGGAAACTTTTAAACTTTGTTACAGTGATGGCACCTCTGGTTCAAGAAGACAGAGATCATGAGGAAGATTGTCAGTTCAGATATGTGTCAGTTAAATGAGTTGGACTACGCAGTCAGAGCTCCAGTTAAGCATTTGATTGTTTGTTATCTGTACATGAAAACCGATTAACCGCACAGAAGTCCGACCAAATTACATGTATAAATTGTTTTTTTCTTTCCCCTATAGCCTAATGGCCCCTTTATATTTAAATATTTTATATTTACATTGGGAACGGATCCTCTCTAGAATCTTCATTGTTGTTGGCCTGTAGTTTTCTGCATCACCCCCACCTGGCTGACTGGATTCATGTGTCTTATATAGTGGAAACAGGGAAACTGTGGCCAAGCTAGTTTTTTAGTCCTCATTCGCATACACCCTCTGCATTTTAAAAACAGTAACTTGCTACTCATGTCTATCAAATAGTCCTGGTACTGGCACATAACCTCCTGTGAAACAGGCTCACAACATTTTATGCTAACTGTGTTCCCCTGTTTTTAGGCCTTATGCTAAGCTAAGCTAACAGGCTGCTGGCTGTAGCTTCATATTTAGCATACAAACATGACAGTGGAATCAATCTTTGCATCTATATCTTGGCAAGAAAGCAAAGTGTTTCTTAATAGCTATAGAGTGTAACTTTTTCTTCGTATATTTTTGTTGAAATAGCCAATTTTCAGACACAAGTGCGTGTGTTCAGCCTTACATGACACTGACCATGAACAAAATGCTGTTTTAATGATGTGGCTGATTGGTGTTCTTTGTCTCTATGCCCCATCATGGACCCTGGTGATTCTGTACACACAGCTGCTTTGTGTGTTATCACCATACAGTCTATGGTTATCACTGAGCTCTGCTGCTGTTTGTGTTGCTCGGCTCGTCTGCTGCTGCTGAATGAACGCGGTGAAAACACCAGAAGGCTTTTGTGAGTAAAGGTAATGAGGTTCTTAAATGAAACAGTCGAGTGTGATGGGTCCAGTATAAATAAAACGTAAATCATAAAGCTGCTGACATCTGTGTGATTTCAGTGTTTGTGTTGCCTGGACACTGGACTGTGTGTGTGTGTTTTTATTAAATGGTCCTTGCAAACAAAAGCCAGTGTACACAAATGCTGAGTTTTCTATTAAATCACAGTGTTTTCACAGGCACTTATGGCTGACATTGTATAAATCATATAGAAATCCAAACTATCTTCTACTTCCGTATACAACACATGAATTTTTCAGCTTGGTTTTTGTTGTACTAAATATATAAAACTAATAGTAAGTGTGGAATATATCAAGCAGTGACGGTTTAACCAAGTTGAATTTCTTCATTTGTTATATATACAGAGTTATTTATATATATATATAATACGTGAACTTATAAGGTAATAGAAGTTACGTGAGGGTAAGGTTTCTATTGGAAAAAAATATGGAATTTACAGTTTTTTAATGTAAAACAAGTATTGAACTGCATTCAGATTTCCCATTTCATTGCTAGAGAACTAGAAAAATGTAATCCATATGCGATCTGTAACACCACAATCAGGCCTGTATGGATTCTTGAGCAGTAGAGGATCGCTCACTGTTTAGAAGAGAGTCAAATATTTAGATTTCCGACAACAGGGTTAGTTCTGTAGTGAGGACAATTCTGTGTTAACACTTTAAACTCCAGTGCATAAAGACAAATAAAATGTGTTTGTAGCAGCAGTGAGACTCGCACTTGCTTTGAATACTCGCTACCCTGGGTTGAATCTAGTTTTGTACTTTTTTTTATATCCATCAGCAAGTAAATGTTTTAACAGATCAAATACATATTTTGTGAAAAACTTTCCTGTTAGGGAATGAAACTTGAGGAATTCATCCCACAGTAGACACAACTGAACTACAATCAGTTAAATTTAAGGAGCCAATAGGAGGCTTCATGTATCATCATGGGTAATGTGGAAAATTTTAGTGTTAGTAGGCTCAGCTCCACCACACCTCTATCTGTGTGTTGAATCTACAGTTTTCATAAACATTACATTCTGTTTCTTTTATTGTTCCCTTATAGGAGCTGCTCATTTCTTCCCCCAAGACACTGAAAAGGTTTGTGTCTTAGTCTTCCCTAAAGGAAAAAGTGACTCCCACTGTGTCTTTTTTTTAAGGTTGTAATTAACTTTGTGGTTTTCCTCATTGCTGGCATAACTTACCACTTGTATCCATCTTGTTTGAGAGGTAAATGAGAGAAAAACTATTATAACTCAGTTTGTGTGCCATTTAAACACAGTCTTTTGTTTATCTTTCAGCCTTCATGTGATACAGATTAAGGAAAAACTTAGAAAAACAAGTAGAGGAAACTTACCCTGTGCGGGAAACCTCCTTAAACACCAGAACCGAATGTGTGAGCAGCAGCAGGAGACTAATGCCCGGCAGTGGAGTTAAATGTAGTGAAGGAAAACGTAGTTTAAAATGTTCCTCTCCTTTCTCTCTCGCTCTGTCTGTTTCTGCTCTCGCCCTTTCCTCAGAAATCCTGCCAAACCAGATTCAGCAGCTGCTACGTCACTACACACACACACACACACACACACATAGACTTTGCATGTCCTGTCTTGTCAGTTTGTAGGAAATGGAGACTCCACTCCCTATGAGCCATGTAACCTAACACTGTATAAGTAG
Source organism: Paralichthys olivaceus (assembly GCF_024713975.1). Lineage (NCBI taxonomy): Eukaryota > Metazoa > Chordata > Actinopteri > Pleuronectiformes > Paralichthyidae > Paralichthys > Paralichthys olivaceus. Next base: position 23,733,432 of record NC_091104.1, on the reverse strand, counting down.
CTTGCTTTATTGACAGGACATTCATCCTTGCCTACCAACATGGTTGTTGTGTGTGTGTGTGTGTGTGTGTGTGTGTGTGTGCGTGTGTGCGTGTGTGCGTCAGAACAAATTAAAAAGAGTAAGAGAGAGCAAGAGATGCCACACCCTCTATGTTGTTACACAGGTCCGAGAGGCCTGTGGGATGTTATGCAAAACGTGTTTGTACACTGTCCGATGACTTTAAGTATGACTACTTAATTACATTTCATTCAATACTGAGTTTCTTTGAAAGTGAATAACTGCATAGAATAAGATGAAACAATTACTGTAAAATGTGAATGTGTACAAGAACATGCAAAGCTAATCCCACAGAACACGAGACAAAATCAAGTAGGAATGTGTTCTTCAAGTAAAATAATCAAATTACTTCAGATAAAAACATGATGTGTTACAAATAAGAGAATCTGATGAAGTAACTTTCTACTCATCTACACCTCCATCAGTGATCACTGTGATTACTAAAGTGGACCACATTAATCATATTTATCAGCACTGTAAACATTTGTACTGAGCCCCCTATACATGAGACAATCTTGTTTTGTATTTGTATTTAGATTTAATTTCGTCTATTTTAGCCTTCTGAGACATTTTAATACTGCAACTTTACTTAACTGAGAGCTGTGTTGTATTTATTTGTGTATTTTGTATTTTCATTACTCTACTTTTGTTTTTACTGGCAGCCGCAATGACAAATCAATTGTCCCCAGGGATTGTTAAAGTCATCTGTCATCTTTCTCATTCACTCTCTGGATCCACCACATCCTCCAGGCTCAGAGGAGCACATTCTCACATAGACTCAGACAACTCCGCTGTCACAAGGACAGATTCAGGAAGTCATTCCTGCCATCCGCCATCAGGTTTTATAATAACTCCCTGTAACAATTGTAACAACTGACTGTTTAACTCAACTACATTAGTCTCCTATTCCATCTGCATTGTAAATTTAATTTATTCACTGCTATATATAATGACTGGTATTCAGTATCAGTAGATGTTGCAGACTGTATATAGTAGCTAGTCTCTTTTGCACATCACTATATCACTTACTACTTACACTGTTTTATCACTTTATCACTGTACCACTTCTACTCTTGCACTGTTTTAAGTTTTTATGTTCTTATGCTTCTTGATTACTGAAACATTCAACCAGTCTCCTCTGTTTTAACTTTTAACTTTGCCTCAATTTAGCTCTGTCTGAACAACTCAGTCCAACATGTATGCTCTTTTATGTAGGAAAAAATATATAAAAAAACGAATTGTACTTATTGCACATGCACATGTCTGTACTGCTGGAACACAAGAATTTTCCATCCTATCTGTCTATCTATCTGTCTGTCTGTCTGTCTGTCTGTCTGTCTATCTTTCTATCTTTCTGTCTCAAAGGGAAGAGGTGAACATTTATAGTTTAAAACATGCCAGACAATGTGATCAAACCAGGGGGTCGAGGGTTGGACGTCAAATATTGTAAATATAAAAAACATGAACTTTGTGTTTTCCCCCTCAGGGTCACCGTATTGACATACACATTGACGTGTGTTGCTGTGAACGTGATAAACAGTAGATGGCAGCCACGACTTCAACATCAGTGTGTTTGACCTCAATATAAAACTATACATCACATTTATTTTAATTGAGTCAATGTGAGAAAATCAGCTCCAGTAAATCTCAGTCTCAACAACAGGCTTGAATAAACAGTCTGACCAGTGTGTGTTGTGGAGGCAGACTCACCATAACAGGAAGTAAAGAGTGGTGGCCTACAAATTAAAAGCGCCGTTTCCCCATCTTTAACGATGCAACGTGAAAGACATCGTTCGGGTTTTATTTTCAAAATGCTGGCACCGGAAGCTGTTGGGTTTATTGTGGCTACTTCGACCCCCTCTGTTCAACATGTCTCCTTCGCAGACTCTCCTCTGTCAGTAGAAGAAGCGTCTGGATTTCTCGCCAAACTACTACGTGTTGTAAGTATTAGAAACCACCGTGGGGTTCCACACGTCGAACGTGGCGCGGCTCCTGTTGTTAAACAACCCGCTGCGGCTGCTGTCAGTCGGCTCTTGTTACAAACCTGCCGCTGCTCTTAGCCTGGAAGTGTTAGCTCGCTGTTTATCCTGGGATCATGGTTGTTGACCTGGTTTGTAATGACCTGACCGGCGGAGCCTCTGATGACAGAAGCTGTCTAGTCTTTTAAAACCACGTGTTTGTATGTGATCTTAAGCTGGGTTCGCCACACACTGTTTGTTTTTATAACAAGAGCCTCGAAAAAGCAGCTAGCACTCAGCTATACTGTAGCTAGTTGATGATTTAACGTCAGAACATGGCAGAGGCTAATGCTAACGGTCAGCTGGTTGTTTCGAGACGCAGCTACAGACGTGCAGTCAGAAACAAGCGGTCAGCTAAACACTGAGCTCATTACTTATATTACTTTATAGCCACACTGTGCTAAACTGTGTGCAACTTGCAGACATCAGATGGTTCATAGCATCTCAGCTAACTGTACTCATTAGCTTTTAAACGTTGTGGTCTGTTACGTTCGTGGGATATTGTATGTCCCGTTAATCACACTCTAAAGCTAATCCTTCCGTTCATGGGATAGCAACACATTGGCTACACATTAGCGAAATGCTTGTACAGGGAGGTTGGTGTTGCTGCATTTCCTCATAGACAGGTAAAGCAGGTAGATGCTAACTGTCCAATGTTAACACGTCTTCTCCTATGCAGCAGGTCAGCGTTGAGCTAGCGGGCCGTTGTCAGCAAGGAGCCAGAACATCTGCAGCAGCAGCATCATCATCAATGGTGTGTCTACATCCCGGAGCCGTCACATTCTCCTGTGTGCGCTCAATGAACCATCTCCTCAGCTCTCAGCATAGTAAGTGTGTGTGTGTGTGTCAGGAGGCCCTGCTCCCCACCTGGTGACACGGTGGAAGTCTGCAGTATCATATAACACATGACAACCCATTTCCTCCTGTGTCTGCCAGGCTGCACATGTATGGCGTTTGCGAGGCTTGGAGGGGAGTTTTGCCAAGCCCAGCACCTGATGCTCATTGTGGACAAGTGAACAGGAGACAGCAGCGAGGCGCAAACACTGCCATTCGCCCACACAGGTGTGTTTCGATACAGGCTGGTTGTGTGTTTATGCAGGGCCAACATGGACAGGTTCACAGTGATTACATTGTTACAGTCCATTGACAACAGAGAGTATATCTGTGTTGACTCAGACCTGGTATGAACATCCGTACTGTTTCACTCACAAGTGATCAGCACTAAGTTCAGGTCTGAACACACCCGAATATGTCCTGAGATCTGATCACAGAAACCACATTCAGAAGTGGTCTGGGACGCATGTGGCATCAGCTGACGTCTCTGACCTGCTACAGTTTCCCAATGAATCAAAACAGTTTAACGGGACACTGTGTCCATACATGATTTGTTCATGACCACAATGTTAATACTGAAAACCACATGATGACTGATACTTTTCTTAAATTGGTGTACTCAGATTTATTCAGCCCATCCTATCTCTACTGCGCTTGCACGCTTGTCTCAACACACATACGACACACACTCAAACACCAGGTGCTATAATCTCACACTGGGTTAAAACAAAATAATTTGGTTTTCCAAACAGAGATTATGTATACGTTTATTTGCATATAGAGCGAGGAATGTCCAAATGTCCAGACTTCAGTTCACGTCTGAAAGCATAGTTAGATTCAGAGCATCGCTATACATTGTAAGACTGTTTCTGTCTCACAGGTCCTTCCTGCTATCTTGTTCAACCCATATGAAGACAAGCCAACCTTCAGTCTGTCACCTGTCCTGGAGAGTGGGGGAGGATTTGGACCAGGAGTTTCCTTTCTTCTCTTCTCCTTTCCTGCTTTTACTTCCTTCTTCACCTCTGAATCTTCTTTGAATGGGCTAACAGATTTGAAAGGAAAGAAGGATAGATCTTTTTTTCTGGACTTTAGGTGTCCTCTCCAGTCATCTTCGTCTCAATCTTCTAAATTAAAATTAAAGTTTTCAAGCAATCGATTTAATTTTTTCCTTCACTGCCAAGTTTAGATTTTCAACTTTTCTGAAATAGTTATCTTTCTCTCCTGTGTTTTTAATTCAACCTACTTTTTGTTGCCAAAGGAGTAGAATATATCCATTAGTTGCCCATAAAATATTTTTAGTTAAGTTTTTTTTTTAATATTCTAGATTTTTACTTTTTTTAAAACAAAGCGCTCTTCTATTCTTAACTTTAATTCTTTATCAACAAACCTTTGTTGGTCTAAAAATGAACCGACCGGCTCCAGTGGAGATCTCCTATGACTGTCTGAGATTCCTCATCACGCACAACCCCACCAATGCACAACTGGGAAGGTTTATAGAGGTAGTGTATCTTTTAGATCACATTTCATTGCTGTAATGTAATTGTGGATGTCATGGTATCTTTAAAAATGACTGTGCTCTGATAGGATCTGAAGGCATATGGCGTTAACACCTTGGTAAGAGTGTGTGCTGCTACATATGACAAGACACCGGTGGAACAAGAAGGCATACAGGTCCTGGTAAGTGATGAATGTGAATCTGCTATTGAAGCTGACTAGTGCAGTGCCCGTTCTAAACCTGTCTGTTTGAAATGTTTTGTTCTCTTGGTCTGTGTTGATGCTCTGGAGCTACTTCAGAATTATTCTTTGTCATTAGTGATGACATGAGTGAAAAGTTCCTTGATTTGTTTGTGTGCTGGGTGTTTTGTGCAGAGCTTTTTATAAACAGTCTATGGTGCAGAGGGAAGTTAGAAAACTACCTGGTTTATATTTGCAATGAAGATTTTAAAGTCAATGTTTTTCATGAAATGCTTTATGTGTGTGTGGTTTATATATAAGTTGGACGGATTTACTTAACTGGTGATTTTTTTTTATAGATAACATGTTGGCAATTTTAGTCTAGTTGCCACAAATCCTTGACGGGTTAGCACCTTAAACAGCAGATTAAATAAAGACTTCCCTTTCATTCCAGGATTGGCCATTTGATGATGGCTCAGCTCCTCCAGACCAGGTGGTGGACGACTGGTTGAACCTGCTGCAGACAAAGTTTAGAGATGAGCCTGGCTGCTGTGTGGCTGTGCACTGTGTTGCTGGACTGGGACGGTCAGTATGCACGAGACACAGGATTGAATAAATAAAGCTATGAACAAAATGCCAAAACAAACTAATGGCATCCCAAGTCAGCTTTTTTTTTTCATCAGTGACTGATGCACTTAATGTCAATCTAGAGCCCATGAAAGAGGATTTTAAAGCTGATGCTGATTTTGATATTGGAGGATTTACAAAAAATCTGATAATAAATAGAGAGATTAAAGTTCTCTATTGCTCTGATGCATTTTTCCTGGAACTGGATTACACAGACATATATGAGATCCATGCAGATAAAAATTAGATTATCTACTTGGTTCCCGGTTCTCTTTACAACTGTGTCCTGGTCAGTAACAATATAAACATGTGTTGAAGGAGGTGTTGGAATGAAAAGTAACATTAAATCAGCTGTTTATTCATATTTGTTGGACTTTTACCTAGCGTTGGCTAATTAGCCAGTAGGACACTGAGGCTATGGTGAATGTTATTGGAGCTTTTATATGTAACTTGAAATATTGGTGTTTTCTTCTGGAATTCAATATAAATTGTTTGTACTGCGGTTGTAAAACGTGCATGTGTGTGTGCTCACCTAGATATTTCCTAGTGGGCCACTGAAACTGTCTGCATAACACCACATTTGACAGCGTGCTGTTTCTTTCAGGCCTGGGCCCACTGGCCACTTAGAACTGTGTTAGTTATGATGTACGATAAAAGTAGCCTGTGGCAATATGAATGTATTAATCCACCACTGCCACCCTTCTCTCAGAAGATTTTGTTTTTGCTTTAATCACTTAAAGTAGTTAAAGCATATTTATTTTCTTTCCATTGCTTTAATTATTGCTTACTTACTGGCGGTTCCAAATGTAATTGTAAATCAGTTACAATGTTACAATGCAGCAAGCTCTGTTTGTCATTGCCCTGGATCTGTGGCTACAGGGGTCCAAAGTAATAAGGCATTTCATTCATAAAGAAGAAAGCTCAAACTAAATAATAAGGCACAAACTGAGTATATCAACTGTTTTAATGTGGAGTGTTGTTTCTTTCTTCCCAAACTCATGGCTGTACTCTTGTGTCTATTTGTTCTTTGTCCTCAGAGCTCCTGTGTTGGTGGCCCTGGCTCTAATTGAGTGTGGGATGGAATATGAAGATGCGGTGCACTTCATAAGACTGTGAGTTTCAGGCTTTGATTCTGCTGTTTTTTCCTCATTTCACTTAATCTGAATAACAACTGCTCTGTACCATGTTCAGTACCATCCCTGTAATTATTCATGCCTGTTTCTTGTTTGTTACAACTCTTTCATTTTATCAGGAAGCGTCGTGGTGCGTTCAACTCCAAGCAGCTGCTGTATCTTGAAAACTACAAACCTAAACTGTGTCTGCGCTCCAAAGACGCCAACGGACAGAGCTGCTGTATACAGTAGGAATCTACAACCCCAAAACAGCCTCACCGCAACTTCGTAGGAGACATAACTTGTTTGGTAAAATGTTTCTGTTAATATTAATCCTTGATAATTATTCAAAGCACTTCATGTAAGTTCAGAAATGTTAAAGACCTCACTGTGAAGTTCTGCAAATATTCTCTGTAATCAAGCAAATTCAGATTTTAAAGAGGTTTTTATTTCGTTTGACTGTAACCTCACCTAGACATTAGGCAGAACTGCACAAGTCATGCATTAAAGGGAGAACCCACAGTCTGACAGAACTCATTTTAAAGGTGCGGTAAACACACACACACACCAAGGTGAACCACTGATCTCAAAAAGATGGGATTTGCAAATGGGACAACTTACTGAGCAAATGAGAGCGAATTAATGTTACCCACACGTCAAACAGAAACACAGCAACCTCTTTAACCCTTTTCATCCTGTTCAACTCTGTGGTCTCCACCTTTGAACCACTCACCGATGTTCACGCGTGTCTTCACCTTTTTGATATTTTGTTATCCTATTTGGGTTTGTTGTAGTCTGTGGTTTTTCCGCACTTAGCATTTGGAGCACCACTGTGAAAATGACTGTGGTTATACAATCCTGTGAGGTAGCAGTGTTAGCATTTCCAGTGGCCAACAGTAGTTGTTCTGAAAAACAGTTGTGGCTGTGTTCGTTATCTGATGCCACTTTTTCACGTCATCCCTCGATAGTAGAAGACACTTGAATGATAACATTATCTCATTTAAGATGTAACAGGTAATGTTGAGCATGAACACCCTTGTGGCGGATTGGGTGGAACAGTGTTGTACTATTCAGTTCACCCCGCTATCTTTGTTTCCCACATACAGAGCCAGGGTTTTTTATCAAAACCAGATTTTATTGAGCCCACGAACAAAGTGTACAGCTAACGGTCGGAGGAGATATTGGCAGAATTTGGCTAAATGTATTGTGGATTGAAATATACCTACCTTTAACTGTCACTGTGAACTGTGAAGTTTTTTTGGCTGTAAAAATGGAAAAACAATCACAAAAGTCACCCTCTACATTCAAAGTTACAGTATAGACGCAGCTAGAATATATGCTGCTGATGTAAACAGAGATTTTCTAATTGAGAATTGTGACATAATTAAAATGATTTAGCATTGAATAAATAGTTGTCAGTATGTGCTTTCAGAAGCATGCTGGTTTATTGCACATCAAACCCCACTGATTATTTTTATTTTGTTTTAATTTTTCCAATTACTGACCAAATGTATATCCCGCAGCCGGATTGTGGCACAGAAAGATACAGAATTCAAATGTATTCAGAAGATGAAAACATTTAAAAATCTGAGATATGTTGTAGTAAACAACATCACAATCTATCTACTTAGTATTTGTCAGTCATAGAAGCACAGTCTGCTTCTCGAGAGCAAAGTCACGTCGGCTGTCAATGTTAAACACCATCTTTCCTCGTGTCACCACGGCAACACAGCCAAAATGTTAAAGATGACTTGATGAATGTGTTCTTGAAAGAACACTGAAAGGTTCTGGTAGATTATCATCTTTTAGATGTTGAAAACAAACAGAATAACTGACATGTCCTCAGTCGTTGGCTGCGGTGTTGCGTTCACTCGACACAGTGTCTGAGTGTTAGCACGCGCTGTGTGATTTAAGTGTTTCTGCTCAATGATATTGAGTGGAAATGTGTTAACACACGAGCATGTTATGTAGCTGTATAAGTGACATTTAACAAAGCAGGACTGATGAGCTTTTACTAACACTAAGTTAACTGAACTCAAAGGACAATCTTCCAAAAACTTTCTGTATTTCTACAACAAGCGTGGAACAGGACTGTGAAGCCAACATGGCTGCCACTGAACACGTAATGGCCGTTGTCTCTGTCCAGCTCTGTACCCACATGGCCGTCTGCTCAGCTGCTGTGTTTGTGAGATGCTGTTGGTCTTTGTGATGTTCTTATTTATTTTCTTTCCCTTGTACCTCTTATCTATTTGTACTTTGTGTTTATTTATTGACTCCACTGTGTTTCTTTGTGAAATGTTCGTCTGCTGGGAAAAAACAAAAAAATTCAATTAGTCTTGAAAAATTAAAGTGTTTAGTACTGTAACTGTTGTGGGTTATTATTTCCTTTTTCTTTTTGAAAACTGTCCAGTATTGTGTCTGTGTCTGTTGTGAACTTCAGAAAACAAGCATTAACAGTGATCATTTCAGTGTCACGCATTTCCTAAAATGCATTTAAAATACTTATTTAAATGCATATTTATGTATGAATATATATGTACACTATGCTGATCTGTAGCGTTAACCTCACGGATGCCCAACGTGAGGCTGAGCCTGCCCTCGACCTCAGTGAAGTGTGTGAGATTGTGTGTGAGAGACAGTGAGCGATGGCCTCTGGCTCTGGCGATACTGTTTGAATGTGTCTGTCAGGGTGGAATCACAGCATCACATGGAGCCAATGGATGATTCAAGGCTGACTGCCTTTATTGACTGACCTGGCAACACACGCACAGGGACTAACCTTGAACAAAAGAGCCACAGTGAATAAACACAATAAATGTCCGTGAACTGTGGTGAAGACCCAGTTTTTTAACGCATCTTAGGAAGAGTTCTAGCTGGTGATGTGGTTAAAAAACAATAACTGACTGATTAATCGATGATTAAATTGAAACTGCTTGCTGGAACCTAAAGGAAAATATTTATCATCATTGTTTCCTTAAATGATAAATCCACAGCAAACCGAGATCCACATTATATTCTGGTGGATGTTTAAAGTTAATATTAGATTTATTTATTTACCAACTTTAGCTTTAATCAGTGTCACGAAATTGTATACATGTACAACAATGTGCTGGACAGAGTAGTGAAACAGTAAAGAAATATGTTAAAAACACTAATGTAGCAACAGAGACAACAAATCTATTTAGACAAACCAAACAACGTTCTCTTTGTTCACATGTTTAAAGGACAGAACAGGATGGGAGTGTATACACAGTGATGAAGATGCAGATAACAACTTCTAGTCACTTATTCTCAGAGGAAAACAATCACCGGTATAATTACAAGAATGCTGAGCATCCGTACCAATCCATTAGTTTATATTTTCACATCGCTGGGCATCAAGTGAAAGTTCAAAAAAAAAGAAAAGATGTTCAACTAGCAGCTGCATATTTATCGAATTAAATTGTTCAAAAGCCAAGTTCAAATCTTTTTCAGCTAGTGTTGTTTGCTTCTGTTAACAGTAGATGGTGATAATGTCCTCTCAAACGGGGGGGGCACTTCTCAAGTCATCTGTACTTTGAATAGATACTTGATCATTGTTTTCCAGGAGACTGAGTCTATTTATGCTTACAAGGCAGGACACATGACAAATACGGCAACACACAAAATGTGCTAAGTACTGTAATGTTTGTACTGTGTGACTTCCAAATGGACAGACAGACACACACAGCTCTACAGTGTCCTTGGCAGCTGTGGACAGCTCTGTGATAATCTGCTGAATTTATGACAGCTGAACATTTCTAAAGTTGCTGACTGTGTGTGTGTGTGTGTGTGTGTGTGTGTGTGTGTGTGTGTGTGTGTGTGTGCTTCAATGTCCTAGTAAAAGGCACTGCTCTTCATACTGCATTTGCAGTTGGACCATGTCACCAGAAGAAATTGATTGCACACTGAATTGAACACATACATCAGTTATAATCTGTTTTTCAAATCTGTAACAAAAAAGCATTAACAGCAGTCTCATAATATATTTTACATTATGTAATATTGCTACAAACCTTGGAGGATGTGAATAACTCTACTCTCTCGGATTGTTTTAAAACCCTACATCTATAATACATTATAGATCAATATCACCATTTTGTACAAGTGCTCGGTATATACAAATATTCAAAAATATATAACTTAGCACAGCCTTGAAACGTCATTATCTCTGTAAGTGCTCTAACACACTCTGCCTAGAGAGGGCGCTCTTACACAAAGTGAATGGAAAGCATGTCTGGAAAATAACATTGATTGTTACATTGGTTGATTGTTCCACCACCTAGTTTTCCTCCACGTGTAAATGAACCTGGAGGCTATATTGTGAGGAAGAGGAGGAGGAGGAGGAGGAGGAGGAGGAAAGAGATGGAGGGGTGAGAGGGAGGGAGGGAGGGAGGTGGTGGCGGATGGGAGGAGGGATGATCGGGACGGTGACCCAGTTCACCATGCACACCAACCCACTCATGACCAGGGGATGAGAGTCACAGAGATTTGAATAGTGAAGCTGCAGCGGCTGTTTCCACGTTTCTCCCATCCAGCTGTTTTTCATCTGTGGTCTTAAAACAGAAGGAAGAGAGAGAGAGACCCTTACCGCCTGTGTGTGTGTGTGAGGGAGAGAGAGAGGGAGGAAGAGGGAGGGATTGAACTGAGGAAAGTGGAGTTTTTTGGAGGTTCTCACAGCATCTGGAGATCTGAGCGGATCTACAGACACAGACGAGGAAGAGGAAGACTAGTTTGGATGAACGGAGGAATACCAGAAACCAGAGGAAGAGGCTGGATTAAAAAAAACAACACCTTAAAAGAGGAGAAGAGAAGAGAGGAGTCGAGGAGGAGAAGTAGTTGGTCTAACGGGACGGGACAGGAGGAGGGTTGTGTCACAGCAGCAGGAATGTTACCGGTGAGTTTTTCATTGATTCCAATCTTTCAAACGCATTGGACAGAGTTTCTTCTGGAGTCACAGCTGGATACACATCTGCAGCTGAGAGTCCAGAGAACAGAGCTGCTGTCTTCAGTGAGCACAGAGCAGACCTGCTGATTCTAATGACTGGATCGTCCATTGATTGCAGATCCATGTTCTGATAGAGTTACTACAGCTGCTGAGAGTTCACCAACACAACACAGTGAGTGGACAGGGAATCAAACTGTGAGCCGCACACAGGGGCGGGCTGGTCACTGGGAAGTTGAACACTCCCGGACGGCGGATTTCCTTCAGAGTGTCCATTTTTAAAACTGTGTGAACTCACATAAAGATTCTTTAAAGTGCTTCAAGTTGCCAAAAAGAAAAAATATATACATTTAATTCTTTAAATAGAAAATGCTAGAGCACTATAAAGCACTATATATATTCTTATTATTATTATTATTAGATCATATTTATATAAATATACTTTAAGAAGTGTTTATTAATGTATTTTATATGATCACTCCTCCTCTGGACCCTGAGTGCTGTAGCATTAAACAGATGTAATGTTATATGTCTTCACAAGAGGTGTGTATTGATAAAAGCTTCAAATGTAAACTGCACATTACAGTCTTACAACACCTTTATTACATGGTGTAAATGCTGACTGGGGGGTTTTATAGTGAAGTGTTGCCATAACTCCAGCAGCCTTTGAACTGAGCTGTGTAGGTTTTAAAAGTACAAGTGGAAGCAGAACTTACTACATGGTATTTTCAGATATTCTGTATTTGCTAGATAAATGTGCCAGTAAAGTGTTCTAAACTTTAAAATAGTCACATATCTAAAAGCCTTTTGAGTGGTTGTACATTTGCTTACCTATAACTAGCAGTTTTGATTATTTAGGTTCTTTTTATATGCAGCCTATGTAGTCTATGTTCATCATTTTTTGTCTGATTTAAAGTGTGTGTGTATGTGAGTGCATACGTGTGTTTGTGTGTGTGAGAGAGAGCGCTAGGAGGGAGAGACAACTCCCAGGCGCACCCCGAATACACTTGCACACATGCTTTAGTGCATGTGTTGTGCATTTGCTCATCATCCATGACTTGAATATTTGCAATACATTCGTGCCTCAGTATTTATCGCAGATGTTGAGCTCCCAGAGATTTATTAACCTGCAGCTTTTACATTGTTTGTAACATTTTCTTATTGATGTGTGATGTTGCTGATGAGGTGGAAATGGTGCTTTTTAGTGGATGTTAGGAACATTTACAGTCTGAAGTTTGCAGATATAAGAGAAACAGGATGACAATGATTTAGTGTATTTTATTATCGTAAAGAAAAGTACAACTAGTAATCCCTTCCCACAACTGGAATCTGGAATGAAGATCTTAACCTGCCAACAGTGAAATGAGTAAACCATTAGTATTCCTGTTTCCAATCCTGTCCTTCCTCTCTCACTCTTTCACACACACAAACACACACACACACACACACCCACACACACACAGAAAACAATACACCTCTTTGTGGCTGAGCTGCTGTCAGCTCGAGACAATACACTGAAGATATAGAGATGTGTTTACTGCAGGGACACACACAGAGAGGGGGAGACACAGCCACCTTGACCTTCCACCCCCCCCCCTCAATGCTCTTCCTGGTTCAGGCCTTTTCTTCTCTCTTAGTACAGGGAGTTTTGACTTGTGCCATTGTCCCACAGCTTCGTGACTGTAAGTTTGCCAATAACAACACTTATGTATCTAAACTGCAGGGAAATGTATTGACCGTCACAGTATTTTCCATACTTCTCCTCTCGCAACTTTGCATTCTCTGTTGCTCACATGACCGATGCCACCAATGCAAAATAGAGTATGATATCATCGCCCTCTGAAATGTTGAGCTGCTAACACATATTTTCCTGAGTAGAGAGCAGCTGGCAGCGTTGCCGCCACCACTTTCATTCCTCATGGACACACAAAGTTGTCCCTGCTGAATCTCAGTACACTCTTTTATTAGACACTGCAAAGGCTCTGAGAATGGAAGTTTAGTACACATCATCACTTTGATGAACCAACATCAAATCAGAATGAGGTGGTTTTGGTGATCTTGTGGTCTTTAGCGTAAATGTTTCAATGATCATATCTGTTTCAGTAAAACAACAACAACATTTAAGCTCATTTAATATATATATATATATATATATATATATATATATCCTCTGCAGGATTTGTACTGTGTGCTGCTGGTGAGTTTGATATCTTGTGTTAAATGTTGAAGAAAGACCTTGAACAAAAACGATTCGTTGACATAAGACAGCACACTGGTTCAGAAGTGTACCAGAGAGTTTTTTTCTCAATGAGTGGAAGCTCATGTTTCGGTGGCCCCATGCAGTTCCTATAGAGACAGTGCAGACTGATTTGTGTGTACTACGTGTGAGTGTGTGTTTGGGTTCATGCAGCGGGAAGTGGGGGTGGCTGGAACACACACACATCAGCGTCAGCTGTCGCCGTGGTCCACCACCGTGCTCACACACACACACACACACACACACACATACACGCACACACACACACACACACTCACAAACACACACACACACACACACACTCACAGGAGCTGCTGCTGAGACCTTTGTATTTGTTTCTTTTCACTTTCCCATTCTTTCATTCATAATCTTTAGTTATATCCTTCAAATTAAAAGAAAACATCTGCTTCTCCTCTCTCACACCTCAGATTGATTTTATTTGCTTTGCTGGAGTATCACATTGTTTGTTATTATGGGCCTTTAAGAATCTCATTTACCACAATGGGATTAAAGCTCATTCCAAAGTTCATTCATTGTATGTTGCTGTAGAAAAAAATAGCATTAGCCCTTTTCCTAAAGTGTAAATGTCATGTAATATAAATGTCTTCAGTGAGTGCTACATATATCTGACATATCGGACTCCATGTTTAGGCCTGTGAAACTCACCACTTTATTAGCAGGTGTTACTTGAAGCTTCCTTAGTGGACAGACAGGATGGCACAGCTATTTTCTCCTCAGTGTGTAATACTTTCCTAATTTTGGTGGATGTAAAAAAGGATGTGTCTTCATAATAATAACTCGGGTTAGTATAGCGCCTTTCAGGGTACCCAAGGTGCTTTGCAGAGGGAAAACACAAAGAGAAAAAGAAAAGTGCGATATTTACAGTAAATGGAAGCAGTTTCCTGCTCTACTCCCACACTAGCTACTCTGACCACCATCAAACCATCATTTTAAATGTCTCAGAAATTAAATTTACACTATCTGGGATCCGACCAGCTGCTTCTGAAATTATCATCCAACAGTTAAGGCCATGTGCTGGATTCAGACATTAAGAGAAACACGCTGGGCACCAGTTTGACAGATGGCACCGATTGAAACCTTTCCACTCCCACGAGAACCTCTCTCCTTGTACGGTTGGTAGAGCGGACATAAATTAACCACACCCCAGATTCAAACACAGTCCATTATAATTTAAAAATGTCTCATACAAACACTAAAGCCGCCTTAATAGCATCTTTGTCACATAATTCACATTCTTAAAATATGACTGTTAAGCCATCCACACCATTCACGTTAAATCTGGTTATACAACACGCACCTGCAGTTGACTGGAACATAGCCATATATAAATATGACCCAGTAACATTTGGAAATGCAGAGATAGTGTTTTGTAGTGTTATACAGGAATAGTTTGACATTTTTTTTAAATGTGCTTATTAACTTTCCAACAGGAAGTTGTGTAAAAAAAATGTGAACAATTTGTATGTCTGGACATTCTGAGACTACAGCGAGCAGCCTGTGAGATAATGCATGATGGTAGAAACTGCCAGCCTAATGACCATCGGTTGGACACTAATTGTCACGAACGCTAACTCACTAGTGAGTGATTTCGGACACAACCTACATCAAAATTGTCAAGCTAGCGGTTTCCCTTTGCTTCCAGTCTTTGTGCTAAGCTAACCAGCTGGTGGTGAATAAGTGAATACTGGTGTATTTGTGAGAGAGTGAAAACACATATTTCCACATGTTGGTATTCTAACAGCCTACAGGACCTTTTATTTTATTATAATTTGCAGAGTTAGCACCACTTATCACTGATATATAAAATATATGTGCCACAAATTTAAAAGTGATGAGTGTTACTTTTGAACGTATTGCAAATATGTGTCCAGTCGGTGAGTCGCTGGTGACAACTGATATGCAACTTTTTCTTAATCAACAGCCATTTAAACTAGCTGTCTGTGTGTGTGTGTGTGTGTGTGTGTGTGTGTGTGTGTGTGTGTGTGTGTGTGCGTGTGTGTGTGTGCGTGCACGTTTCTCACACATCTGTGATGTGGTTGTATTGTCTTGAGTGGGTTGAAGTACAGTACTGTTCTTTTGAAGAACTTGGAAGAACATTTTGTTTATAAGGATTTCAGGTCATGTGGAGACACACACACACACACACACACACACACACACAGAGACTTTTAAAGGCAGCACATTTTAATTCCTTCAGAGTGCTTTGATAATAAAAGTGGCTGTCACAGAAAGTGCTTCTGGCGTGGATAACAAGACTACTTCTTTTAATAAACCTAAAAATAAATTGATTAAAAATAAAATTTCTGTTTTTCTGATTAATCCTATGATGAATTTTAAATGTCTGACGATGCTCAAAATTCTTAAGAATTTGTTTTTATTCCACGAATCTTCCACTCTGAAACATAATTCTGGTTATTGTGGAGTTATTAGAAGTGTCATGATATTTCAGTACATCGTCACCAGGCAGTGACTGCAAAGGATTGTGGGACATAAAAATCAACCAGAGCCACGTGACTACTAATCTGTGATTGAAGCTTTTGTTGCTGTGTGTGTGTGTGTGTGTGTGTGTGTGAGGAAGAGAGAGAGAAGAAGTGAAAAAGAGGTCAAGAAGTAGAGTACAGGGAAGTTAAAGGACCAGACTCAGCTTTGTGTTACACTACTGTTGTACACAATGTATATTAATGAAATGACAGTAGATTGGTATTTATGGTGATGATACTACATGTCTGTCTCTGTCCTCCTGTTTACCACCTTATTTACTGAATAGTCCAATACAGCTCTCTATGTGTCACACAACATGTGACCCTCTGTGTGTGTGTGTGTGTGTGTGAGAGAGACACTCGGCCAGTTTACATTCTGTGTCCTTCCTGTGTGTTTGTGTGTGTTTCAGTGTGTGTAGAACAGTGCAGTCACGCTGCAGTATATCAGTGTAGCCTCTCTCTAATCTCTGCCCTCCAGCTCCTCCACTTCTGGACAGCTTCTCTCCACACCAATGTTCAACCACTACACATACATGTATATTTGACTTGCTGTAATACTAAGTACTTACAGAGCTCATTCATGCTTTCATGCTTTTTTCTTTAGGTGCATTCCCTCAGTCTGGACTCTGTCGTTGCTGGTGGTCTGTTAAATAAGTGTTAAGACTTTTTCATGTTCCTGTAATTGTGAATCATTCACTTTGTGGACTTATAAAATAAAACATTTGCAGGCTGCACTAAAGGTAGAGTTAGATAAAGTACCAGCATGTCTTATTAATGCAGCATCAATGATTTTCTAAGTGGATGTTTCAGTCGTGACCCTATGTGACCTGGTCGGCTCCAGCTCTGCTGGACTCAAGGCTAAAAAAGAAATGGCATCGGAGTGTCTGGGACTTTTTTAAGACTTGACAATTCAGTTGTCTCTGATGAAGAAGTCAGTGGAGCAACAGTCTGATGAAGAGTAAACTTTTTTCTAAATTGCTTCAGGGACTCAATATTAGACTTAACTATGATTGTCCGTGCAGCAGCAAGTTTATAAAATATTAATCAGTATAGGGTCGTTGTAAATGTAATAAAACCAATAAATGTGTGGTGCCAATATATGAAAAGTGCAATATATACAGTACATTTGGGTATCAACACAATTTACAATGTAACAGTGTAAGACCTGTTTAAATATTAATATAACATTTGAAACACCAGTTATTAACCTCAAAAATGAATTTTATGTAAGCTTATGTATACAAATATAATATTATATAAAAATCTAAAAGCAATTCAGTTTGATAAGATTGATATGAATACCTAAGTAAATTATCATTAGTTACTTAACTGATTTTGAAGACATTTTTGGTTCATTTAGGATTTCCCCTCTCTTGCATAAAGTGTTTTGTTCAAATTAAACATTGACATTGTCAGAAACAACACAGCTTCAAAAGCAGCAACAAAATATTTGCACAAAAAGGTTTCACATTTTCAGACAGTTGTAAGGTTTATACCAATATTTAGACTCTTACTGTAAATGAATCCAAATGTGCGTTCTGTAAGTGAGGGTTATCTACATGTGTTGGTGCCTTTGTTAGGATGAAGAACAGCATCACTGCACGAGCTGGCAAGCTGAGTTACTTGTGAGGGACCTGTGAGGGACACATGAAGCGTCTTGATAAAGAATTACATTTGGACCCTGAAGCTGACGAACACAATCCTCCCATCACACCCTCAGGTTAATTACTCTAACAGTAGAAACAGAAGCTCCTCCATCATATCAGATAGATATAATGGAAGACATTGATCTCATCGTCAAACATTTTCAGTCCCATCTCCCATTAGACTCTCCTCCTCACCCTCTCTCTCTCCCTCTCCTCATATTTACTGAAAGCCGACTCCCTGCACTCCTCCCTCCCTGACCCACACTCGTATTTTTATTTTTCCTGCCCTGACACACACATACGCACACACTCCCACCTACAAACACACAACTTTCTCTCATTATCTGTCTACATCTTTTTTTATCGAATACACACATGCACACACTAACACACACATGGACACCGCTGTGTGTGTTTTTCGCTCGTTGGTCTGCCAATGAGGGGTTTCTTTGGCCGGGTGTTGGAGCGGCTGGTGTTTGTGTCCAAAAACCTCAAACTGAGTAAATGCAGGAAACAGAAGAAGAAGATCGGGTGCAGGAAAACCAAACCATCGGTGAGTGAGACGCAGAGCAGCTTGACTTTATTTTTACACCTATATTTTGTACAAACTCTTCACAGTCGGTGTAATGTTGCTGAGTTATAAGTCAGAGGACGATACGTCACAGAGAATGAAATAAGTTTTATGGACATGATCAGTCATATGAACATTACAGTGATGGACGCTGTGTGATGTGAAAGCCTTGTGGAGTTTACTGTACTTAACCAGGCAGGGGCAGAGAGGACCTGGTTGGGTTGTCAGGTCAGAGGATGTGAACCCACCGCTGTGCTGCTCTGCGCATAATTATCACAGTGTGTGTTGATGTGCCCGGCAGCGAGTAACTAATACAATGAGCATTGATTTTTTGTTTTGTTTTGTGCAGCAGTCAAACTAACAGTGGCCTCTTCACACTTTCACTCTGCTCTCCCACTATCTCCCTCCCTGTCGCTTAAAATAGCCAAAGTCACTCTATTCAGCACCGGAGGCATTTTAAGAACCACAACTCAATCTGCCTGTGTGTGTGTGTGTGTGTGTGTGTGTGTGTGTTATGGGTCCTGTTTACTGATAGACAGATGGAAGTTGTCATGATTTTGAGTTTACAATGATCAGACACACCTTTGTGTGTCTGTTACTGACTTTATTTGTATTTGTTTACTTTAAATCCATCTATTTAAGGTATATGTACAATATATGCAATTCAGAATACAAAAAGAATCATCACGGACATATTGATGTTTGTTTAATCTTATTGTTAGTTCTACACACACAATGGAAAACATGTTGGCTGGTGATAAAGCTTAAAGCAGTCATTACACCACATTATAAAGTTTTTACAGCAGTATAGCCTATAGGTTCTGTTGACTACTTTTGACCTATAGACACATTCTGGGATGTCAGGTGATGTAACATGTCTTGCAGAGGCAGTGTTGGGGGTCCACAGTGGGTGTAAACAGCAGATTGGATTTCTTTGCACATATTACCTTCATGGTGCATGTAGGATATTTCACAATATGATTCATTATAGATGGTGTCGTAGCAGTGTACAGGATACTGTATCCATTGATATATTTATTAGTATCAATTAATAATTATTTGAATTAAGACATGCAAGTTATTTGTGCCACACTCCTTTCATACGTGCAGACAATACGGGTATCCTCAATTGACACTTATTTGTCACTTAAAATTTTCATTAAAATAACATTTTGCGTGCAACCAGTTCACCTGCCACACACTACACGAGACCAGCCACGACATCAAAGTTGTCATGATTGTCTGTTTGTGTGAGGAGCAACAGAGACTAGCACACACACACACACACACACACACAAACAAACACACACACACAAACTCCTTGATGTCCAGAATGTTATAAACATGTTCTTTTATCAAGAGTAAAACAAAAAATCATTTATTCCATTAACTTACTGACACCACTGGATGGCGTCCCCATATTCTGGACGTAGAAGTCATTGACAACTTCATCCATTAACTTTCTGTGCTCAGTGCATCCAGAGACAACATCAAGTATGAACTTCTTATGCTGAGCATCCCTGTCCTGCAAAAAAGTTTTCATATCGGAATAATTAGGTGTCTGGAAAATGGATTTCTAACGAATTTGCTGTAGATGCTGACATAGTTTTATTCCTCTCACGGTCTGAGGAATCTGTCCCACCACTGTTAGACCTTATTAAAAAGTTTGGGAAACTATCGGGGTGTACTATAAATTGGTAGAAGAGTGAATGTATGCCTCTCAGTCAGGATCTAGATCCTGAGTTTCTCTGCAATCTTCTGTTTAAGATTACTGACCATGTAAAATACCTTAGGACCTGGGGTACATGTTCCTAAGCAATGAGAACTTCCTTTATAAACTGAACTATAGAGTTATGATAAACCTAGGAGTGATAATGAATACCGGCGAACACTTCCCCTGTCAATGATTGGCCATATTAATGCTGTGGAAATGGTGACCTGTCCTATATTTCACTTACTTCAAAACATACTGTATATAGACAGTATAATACATGTATTAATGTTCTCTAATGTTTCTCAGTGTTTTACCTAACTGTTGGATGTACAAGCTGTTGATTTACTCCTACCTGTCATGGTTACACACACACACACACAAACACTTCAGCAACCTACACATGATGGTATTGCAGTGAAATTTATCCAAGTAAATATATATATACAAATTCATTATAATTTAGTGTAACGTTTCATGCAGGATGCTACCGAAGATGTACCAAACACAAAAGTCCCAGTTTATTTATCACATCTGGTTAGTGGAAGATGTTGCCGTGTAAATACAATTATTGTTTCTCATGAGAGCAGAACTGCTTTTCCTCAAGCGAAACAACAATGAAATAGTTTAATGTGTCACTGCAACCTGAAGTAAGCATTTAAACGACTACACTTAGACACGGCCTCGTATTTCTGAATCCTATCAAGTGATGTTGCCGTGAATCTCCATGATGGTGTCAGCCATTTCAACATCGGTGACATATACAGCCGCTGCATGTTTCATCAAGTTCTGTGAATTTGCTGCATCTACAGAGAATATTTGGGCTGCAGGTTCCAGGGAGTTATTAGTATTTTTGTTGATATCTGGTTGAAATGATGGAAACACTTCAAATAATTTGATTATATAAAAAGTCTAAACTTCATCTCTGCCAGCTCTGCTGTAGTGTATTAAATGGTGGTGTTTTAGAGCATGTGAAACAGAAAAAAACAGCCCTTGTGTGGCCACGATTAGCCTGTTTTAAATGATTCCTGCACAAGTAAAACCCCAACTGTGTTCGCAGGGTTTCAGGGTTTGTGTGTGTGTGTGTGTGTGTGTGTGTGTGTGTCTAATCCAAGCTTTACAGAATGTGTCCCTGCTCAATCCGTCTGCATGCAACATGAGATTACTTCACATGATCTGGGACAGGTGTATAGAATACTCTGGATTAGGTCACAGTGTATATTTTGAGTGTGCATGTGAGTGTGCATGTGCTTGTGTGTTTGTGAGACAGAGAACAAGCGAGCAACATTGAGATTAAAAGCATATCTGTATCTGTGTGTGCCTCAGTGTGTGTCTGCTCCTATCCCAGATTACCCTAAATTTATTTTTCAACTCGACTCTGACATGACATCACCAGTGACATCACTGTTGGCTGTAACACAGGATGTCCTCTATCTGATTGCGATTTTAATCTGTTGGCTACAGAATTTGGAGGATCTAAAAACAGAATGATTTGACCATTACTGCCCTTATGATATACCATAGAATCATGTACTGCTTTCCTGTGTCCATCAAACTGTATAACTCATCCCCTGTCTGCTAGGAGGACCAATAATAATCGCTGAAGACACTGAAAAATAATACCAACACTATGTGCAAAAATACTTTGCCTTTTTAGCGTCTAATATTACTATCCATTTCCAGTTTTATTATTTATTATTATTTCGGCAGCCTCCAGGATGTTCTCCACCCAATGCTCTTGCATTCTGCGACAAGATCTGTGTACTTTGCCGTCTTGTGTTCATTGGCTTCTTCGATCTGGTCATCCCAGGGGACAGTCAGTTCTATTAGTGCAACTTGCTTTGTAGACTCTGATGTTAACTACATGTCTGGGCGGAGCAAAGTGGTTGCAATGTTTCCATGGAACTTGACTTGCCTTCCTAGGTCGACTTGGAGCTGCCAGTCCCTTGCCATGGCAAGAAGCCCTCCTGCAGAGCTAGGCTGATGGTGTGCCTTCCCCTCAGCACTGATGAAGGTGATGGACTTTTGGGGGGCATGCCGATTCTTGTTGCTTTGGATAGCTGTGCTGAATGTGATTGCCAAGGACCTTAGGACATGGTCATGGCGCCAGCTGTATTGCCCTTCCGCCAAGGCCTTTGGGCAGCAACTGAGGATGTGTTCCAATGTGCCCCTTCTCTGGCACAGTTGAGATGCTGGTTTGTTGGCCATGCCCCTGCAATGCAAGTTGGCTGGACTAGGGAGAACATCGGAAACTGATTGGATAAGAAACCTGATGCACCATGCTTCGGCTCTCCAGAACTCAGTCCAGGTGATCTTGCGAGGTTCTGCCTGCTCCCATCTAGTCCAGGCACCTTGCTTGTACATGCCAACCAGCTTGCTTCATTACTGTTATCATGAAGCAAGCTGGCACAATATTTTTATTGGGATCAATGAACTCTATCTTATCAAATCTTAAAACATATAATAAACCAAAGATCATATTGGCATAATTATATATTTTTGGAACCTTTTGATCAGGTAAACTTCTGTCATGTGTGTGTGTGTGGTACCTCTTTAGTGGCAACACTGACCTTGTCTGGACTGGTAGAATTCTAACTTTCATAGGGACTCAAACCTGGTCCTAATAAGGCAAACGTAATCTCTGAGGTCCTGTTTAAGGTTAGTTGCATGATGTGAATTGTGGTTATGTTAAGTTTATCATTCGGTATGAATTGGTCATGGTAAGTCAGGGATAAGGTTTTGGTTTGGCTGTCCACAATGAATGGAAGTCATTGCAAAGGTCTGATAAGGATAGTTGCACAAGCCTGTGTCCGTGTGTGTGTGTGTTGCGTGCATGTGCATACAAGCAATTACTGATAGGTAATTAAAGCTGTGATCAATGTGTTGTGGAGTCAGACAGACGAATGGTCGTATCTTGTTACAAGTTGCTGTTATCGGTGGCTCTCGAACAAAGACTAATTCCCTCAGTTCTTCTTGTCAATTTACATTGGCGCAATTTAATCGTGTCTGAATTTTAAGCAGCTTCTCTTCATATTTAATACTTGCAAATGTATTGTTGATGTATTCTCAGCTCTACGCAGAGGTTATTTATTTGACCTACTACACATTTTTTCACTGGATTTTACTCTTAAATCTAAATCTGCTCACTCGCTCACTCTTTACTGCTGCAAAAAGAACAGGACTTAGTCATTAATCAGAAGTTCAAGGTGCTGAAGGATCAGTTACCTACTAGTTGGCTAAGTTGATTACAGTAATAATAACTTATGACTGACATTGGCTATTAAACAGCGAGAACTACCTTCATCCATCATGTCCAGAGGGTAGTAAATAGTAAGAAATGTTATGACATTTAAACTCTTTGTTTCTATGTTTACAGGTAATACTGACAGTTTACCTCAATGACACCCAGCAGATGCTAACCGAGGTCCCAGTTACTCCGGCAACTAGAGTGACTGATGTGGTTGAATACTGCAAAGAGGCCGGCGAGGGGGAATGTCACTTAGCTGAAGTATGGAACGGGCATGGTGAGTCCAAGTCCATGATCAATAGAAAATATTGATTTGATTCTGTCCAATGAGTTTTCAACACAGCATTTCTACTCCATCCAAGTTAAGCAGCATGTTAGACATATGAGCAACAGTTGCTAACTTACACATCCAGCTTTAACTTTCCTTTGAAGTCATATTCCAAAGTCCAACACTGACTTTTTGCTCCATTATGGTCTCAACCAATTAAAATGTTGATGTAGCTATGTACAACCTGTTTCACAATACACACAACCACTTGAAACCGCTGAATTCTGATTTAGAAGCTCATCGAAGTGGCATGGTGGAAAACCGGGCCTTGAAAGTCTAGATATTTAAATCAGTTGTAAAACACTAATGGGATTGGTAAAATATAAACAGAAACAAGTTGGAAATCATAAAAGTCAAGAGAACTCAGGCATATTAAGCAAGGTAATCATCAAACCCATGTCCATGTGTATGCAGATGATGACACTGATTTAATCAATTCATTCGAAATCAGAATTATTGTTGCAGTTTTATTTGTGTCTTGAACCCATCTGAAGCATCATCAAAACCAATAGATAGAACAGACTATTATGGAATTATCAGGAAAAATTAAGTGATTAAACACAAAGCTGGTAAAAGAACGGAGGTGTGACATGTTTTGTCATTCTGATTGAATATTTCCAATTTTTTTTCTTCTTTTCATTGTCTTGTCATTGTAACCAGACATACAGTATATCTAGTTTTCATCCAATATTCATGTTGTTACTATTGACAGTCTTTTACATGAGTATTATCTGGAATTAGATTTTTAGTTTTGAAGTTAATGATACACAAAGTCAGACATGCATTACTGCGACGGCCTGTGAAATCAATAAAAGTGTTAAGTGCCTCCTGTATACTGGATGTCATTGTAAACCTGAATAGACCAGTCCATCACATGCAGACACTTAGAGTTGCTGGGTCCTATAAAGCATGGCCTACATTCATTCAATCATAGCGGTTGTTGCAGCGATCCACGTAACAACGTAACACACAACAATGTGTTTGTGTGGCAGTGTGGTGTGGCTGAGCGGTCAGCCAGGCTATAAATGGCTCTAATACTACACTGTGTCTCAGAGGGTGACTGTAAAGCAACACATAATAAATGGTGGTATACATTGTGTTTGTGTCAAAGTGTCACTGTGTGATGAAAGGCCGTGCCTCAAGGCCACAAGTGTCCTCACAGCTTGTGTGTGTGTGTGTGTGTGAGTGTGTGTGTGTGTGTGCTAGGCCGCAAAGCCATTGTCTCCATGTGTGTATTATTGGCTTTGATGGATCGATGGTTTTTACAGTAAGAATGTTGTTGTTGGGCTTTTAAACAGGATCACACTCTGACCTTTTTTTAGTTTTTTCTTATTCAATGGTAAAAAATGTTTTGAATATTCATACATAACTTAATTATATACAAATTCCAGCCATTACATTTGAGTTTAGTTTTAACAAGAGTCAATTGTGAAGGAGTTATTGCAGGTGTCTAAACTCTTGGTAGTGTTATCTTTGTTTTAGATTTGGATCATTGGTTAAAATTATAACGTTTTATGTTTGTCTAACTTTTCTACTTTAACATCCTATTTTCCCGCTCTATGGAGCTTTTATCTTATTTTAAATATTATGTTGACACAAAGAGAAATATACAAACTCAAGGTTGAGTAGTTTTTATGGCTCCACTGAATGGCCTCTGTGTTTTTTATACAAACTGTCCCTTTAAGGTTGTCTGACATCTTTGGATACTTAGCAGTCTCAGCTATAATGGAATAGAATGCCTTAATTACATTGTACAAGGAAATCTGCCATGCATCTTCAATCTGTTTTACAATGAAAAAATTATAAATAAAGGTATATATATATATATATTTATACAAAGTAAAACCTGGTGAAATACTGCATGATGCAGGGTGATAAAGTATTGCTAGAATTTAAATAAAGATGTATTTCTCTACTCAGAGCGAGTCCTCCCTCAGGGGTTGTTATTGCTGGATCTCCTTCAGCAATGGGGGGCCAGGAGGCCTGAGGTCAGCTTCTACCTCCGACACTGCCCTGCCTGGGCACAAGGTATATACACACACACACAGGCACGCATGCATGCACACACACACACACACACACAAAGATGCACAGTACAAGTTGAGTCCATCACGCTTCCATCTGCTGATTTGCAACAAGTTTTTTAACAGATTTTCTTTTTCAGTAATCAACAAAATTCAAGTGAGAGATTGTGTTTGTGTGTGCTCGTGTGTGTGCGTTTAGAGATGAGGTCAGAGGTGAGGTCAGTAATTAGCCAGATAAGATGATTAGAAGTTACATAATGTGGACGGGGCAAACCAGAAGTGGTGTGGGGGAGAGGGCAGAGACACAGACATGACACAGACTTGGTCTGTTGCAGATACGTCACATGATTCTGAATTGCCCATTGCAACAGTGAATGCACTTGGGAAATACATCTCATGTAATGTAATGTAAACACTCTCAGCCAAGAGGGATAAATGGATGTGTTATACTGTATGTGTGTGTGTGTGTGTGTGTGTTAGCACCCAGGGCATACTATTGCAGGGCTGCTATTGAACTGGACTGTAGCACTGGTGTGTTTTGTGTCAGTGTCAGCTCCCCACAGGGAAAGGACAACCTCACCACATGCTGGTGTATTTCCTGTTTACCCCTTGTTCATTGAAAACATCATTATCATTCATTAGAAACGTATTATTAACATATGCTTGTGAACAGTGATATGCATTCTGCATAATGAATTAAAACTTGGCTAAGGCTATCAACGATTTTAAATATTTTGTCAACAATATATAGATTTTATCCTGGTTTTCGGTCCCTGTCAGAGATTGTGGTAATAGCAGCTTGATAATAAGGCTAAGATCAAGAGTAAGATAATAAAAAAAGAGCAGCAGGTTATTTGTCCACCTGCTGTGGAGAGAGGGGCCTGTTTCCTCTCTGTCCCACTGTTTCCAGCACCAATATTTAACCCAGATGTGGCTTTGATGTGAACAACTTTGATTATGGCCTGACAGGTTGATGCCCTCCAGGAGAGTTAAGCTGTCTCAATTCAGGGGCTGCATCCTTTGAAGGACATGGTCTACTTGGCCTATGAAGACAACCCCCCTCATGTGCCACCTAGATCATGGAGGCAGAACTAAAGAGGCTTTCAATGATTGGCATCAACAGCCTGTACCATCATTATTGCCATTGCCTAGCAATAGAACTGAAGTTGGACAAAACAAGAAAGTGCCCTTTGGTCTTGAACACGTGTACCGTTGTTCGGTTGAGTTGAAGTGGTATACACAAGTATTGGACGTCTGTCCCATGCCATTGCCTCTTCTAAAAGACGGTCAGCCAGTGAAGCAAAATTAATTCTGGGTTAGGTTTGGTTTCTGTTGGATAGAAGGATGTCTTTAAAATAGGACAGCCCAGTGAGACACAACTATACTGCCCTTTTAGTTTGCTGCCAACTTTTGGCTCCTCACCTGATATATTAAACCAGCTTCTTAAAAACTTTAGCCAGTCGCTCTCTTAAAACCGTACATTACTCTAATGTATTACTTCCTGCAAGGCTAATTTAGCATCATCTGCCCTCTGCGGCTCATTGAAGGTGCCTGTGGTGAGTTTACACCTCCCACACAAGGACACCACCTTCCTCTTCGAAGCTTGGCCTGCTCCTCATCAGATAATCAGCCCTGTAGCGGAGAGCAAACTGTTCTCAATGGGATGGAACAGAAGTGATCAACTGGTCATAAGTGAATCTAAGCAGCAATTTAAACTGTCCTGGAGTGAATTAAATGAAAATACAGTTTTAAGTGCTGTGTTGGTTAGACAATATATTGTATAAGATACAATTAAAACTGCTCCAGTAAATATAAAGTACTGTCGAAGTGCTCTACTGACTAGCTTGGAGCCGTGTGGGATTAGCCCAGATTGAACCTGTCTGGTCTTGGTATAGCATTAGAACAAATGAAGCTATTTATAGCTGACAAACTCACAGAAGAACACAGAGCTACAGATGAGAGAAAGGGAGAAATCCCAACTTTTATTTGTAGTCAGATTATATTTTTTACAGCAACATTTTTATCCCAATTTTGAAATAATCAAAAAGCAAATAAATCATGTTTTTGATGTGAGAAACAAACCAGCATGCATACAGCCTGTGTGAAATCAATCTCCCTATAATGCAACGCCCTGTCCTCTGTATGTCCATGCTGTCAAAGAAGGCAAACTGCCAACTAAAGCATCTACATCCTTAGTAGCAGGATATGGAAGTACTGAATTTAAACAAGGACAGTGTGAACAAGGACACATAAACATTCCTTTCACTTTCATCACCAGAATACATAGAATACTAAAATTAGAGTATGGTTGAAATAAAGAAATATACACATTCATGAAATAAAACCCATCAAGATATTTATAAAGCACTATGAGAGTTAATGGGATGATGAAATGATGATTTGTAATCAGCCAAGTGTCCATGTATCTTTGTGGTAAAGCAAACACACAATTGAATGGTTAATTCTCTCTCTCTCTCTCTCTCTCTCTCTCTCTCTCTCTCTCCCTCTGTCCATCACACAAGGCTCAACTCAGCCAAACTGCTAAGATTTATTGTGATTGTTCTTTTCATATGCAGGAAGTCAGCAGCCTCTGGAGCAAAGCTGGACCTCAGAAGCAACAGACAGTGCTAATGACAGGGTAGGTGGACACACACACTCACACATAAACTGGAGCTGGGCTGAAGGTGCAGGACATGCTGTGTTTTGCATCTCCATTTAGCTCAACCTCAACACCCTGGGCGTATTGTGCATTGTGCATATAATGACCTTCTGCACTGTAGAGCTTTGGTTTGTCTTGAGCACTTTGGTCATCTATGGGGAACGCTATTGCTTGAAAATATATAACCCACTTAACTACAGTAAATGCAATATGCAATGTGTGTAATAGTGTATAGATACAGTATATAAATGATATGTGAAGTTGAACCTAAAGTCCAATATAAGCCCACTTCAAGCTGCACATGTTCTTTACTATATCTGCAATGTCCGTATTGTGTTATAGGACTTTCAAATTAAAAGTTTACAGTTTACTGCTCAGCAAAGAGGCAGCCAATTAAGTGCAGTCTAATGAACAATGTTGGTTTAATTATATTTTCTTGATGAACACCGATGAAACATTAAAAATGGTTTTGTTTTCACTCAAGTATGGTACAATCCTTGTGCAAATTTGTACGTGTGTGAGTGTGTGTGTGAGTGAGTGTGTGTGTGTGTGTGTGTGTGTGTAGCGGATTAGTCCACGGATTAGTGACAGTGATGATTATAGTTCTCCAGTTAGAACCATGTGAACATGTGAAAACAGACACAGACATAAACACACATGCACACACACACACACACAAACACACACACACACACACACAAAGCATAAATATTGTATTGTATTGTAGCATATATATGCTATATATATTTAGGAATTTGCCTTTCAGATTAATCATTACTGATAACTGTTTTGTTTTGCTAGTTTCCGTTATCCTGTTCCCTGTACAAAATAATGAGTCATGTAGTTAAAAGAGCCTGTGACCTCATGCTAGCAGCTTTTTATTTGTCTCTAACTACTATTTTCGACCACGATAGCGATTGTGTTTTACACAGGCTACACCTTTGCTTTGTATGTGTTGCTAAGGCCTCGGTTAACGAGTCACCAGCCATGTTTGTTAGTGTGTATCTGTGTTGGTCAGTCTGCTGGTTAGTCAGCCGCTGTGCATGTGTGTGTGTTGGTCAGTCAGTGAAGGTGGGATTAGCTCGGTCCCATGACATAACCGGGCTAAGAGGATTTTTAGTTCGCCAAACAACTCCTCCTCCTCCTCCTCCTCCTCCTCTCACCTCTCTCTCTCCTTCACTGTCGTCTTCAAGTCTCTGTCTGACTTTTGTCCTCCGCCTTTTACGTTTGGTTTAAAGCAGCAGCAAAGAGACACGAGCACGGGGGTGAGTTCTCAAAATGTGTTTCTGTGTGTGTTTGTGTGTGTGTGTGTGTGTGTGTTTGTGTGTGTGTGTTTTCGTCCACCCTCTTCTACCCACCTTGCACATTTTGCACCACCTTTGCACTCCAGCTCATCACACATGATAGAACAATGGAAAACCTAGAAGTAGGAGCAAATGTTAAGGTGACTTTGAATTGTGTGTGTGTGTGTGTATGTTTTGGGGGGGTCATGTATGTGTGTGTGTTGGGAATGTGAGTGTTACTTTCTCGTCTCCTTAATTTTATATCTGAAAGATATTGTCATGCACACACACACACACACACACACTGGCTGCTTGACAGTTTGTGTGTCAAAGTGTTTCTATATAAGAGT
The DNA here is from genome assembly GCF_024713975.1 of Paralichthys olivaceus. Lineage (NCBI taxonomy): Eukaryota > Metazoa > Chordata > Actinopteri > Pleuronectiformes > Paralichthyidae > Paralichthys > Paralichthys olivaceus. The sequence continues at coordinate 23,703,570 of NC_091104.1, read as the reverse complement.
GTGTCACAAAATCAGAGCTTAGTAACTGTTTGTGTGTGTGTGGTAGGGTGTGGTTTCATTTGGCCATGTGTGTTTGGGTTTGACGTTATTGTAGGTGTGTGTGTGTGAGTGTGTATGTGTGCCCATGTCTAACTATAGTTACGAGGGCCAATTTTGGTTCATTGTGAGGATATTTTGATGTTATGAGGACCAGCCTTTTGGAAGGTTAAGACTTGGTTTCAGGGTTAGAAGTTTCTTTTAGGTTAGGGTTAGGGTGAGGCGTTTAGTTGCATGGTTAAGGATATGGTAAGGGGCTTGCGAATGCATTATGTCAATGAGTGTCCTCATAACTATAGAGACAAGTATGTGTGTGTCAGCCGTACTGAGAGATGTGGATGCATGACTCCAAGTCAGGGTGTGACTCTTGCGTCTATATAATCATAACCAAAAGCTCACTTAGTTACTCATACACACAAACACACACCAGATGCTGCTCCATTTCACAGATTGACGTCCTGATAGTCTCCCAAAAGTTACCCACTTGGGGAAAACACACTGGTTTGTTTGTATTTCTTTAACCAATCACAATCATCTTGGGCAGCACCAAGTCCAGGATGCACTGATGACGCCCCTGCAAAATAGTGTTGGATGTGGGGAGGCAAAAAAAAAAAAAAAAGTCTTATTCCCTGTAAATACAACCACAACAAAAAAGTAAAAGCCAACAGTGTGATCACACCGTCCATATCTTTATTAAAATCTAACATTGTCAGTGTTTAGGTTGCAGCTTGGAGGTTGGTCTCAGGGAGGCTGCAAACTCTCGATACTGTCAGAGTTAGCCATCTAGCACGTGAGGGATGGAAAACTGAAAAAAGCAAATACAAATATCTCAGTATGAAAAGGAGGAGCTATACATGTAAAAGACACAAAGATGTCAACTTGGAAAGACAATGAGACTCAAGAGTTGTTAGGTGATGCGGGGTTCCTGCCTTCCCATTGCCTGAACTTTACAGAGAGATTTTTCTGTTGTATTGAACGTGTCTGCCCGAAGAATCTCCTGCTGTGTTCTAAATATGTGAAAGGCAAAGTTTTCCAGAGTTCAACAGCTTCTGTTCTCTGTAATTCCATTGAACAGATGACATAGCACTGTGACACAATATCAACAGAAACATGTTGCTTGTCCAATAATATTAAAACACTCGACTCCGGTGTTCTGCAGAAAGCTCCTCCCCGTCACAGCCTCCTACAAACCTCGCCTCTGACCTCACAACGACCACATGGTGACAGTCACACGCTTTGAGTTAACACACGCACACACACACGATTCAGCATGTTGATCTGACCATGAGTAACTCGAGCCCATCCAGCTGTGTGTGAGAGCGCTGCAGGTGTGTCTGTGTGTGTCTGTGTGTGTCTGTGTGTGTTTGTGTGCTCTTGACAAAGCATAAAAATCAGGGGTTATGTTGATGTAGATTAAGTTGAATATTTTCACTGTATGTCATCACTAGTAAATCAATGTGAACTGGGGATAGATTGATAAAGGTTTGTTTTAGAGCTTTTTGCTATTAAAGGTGTCTTTCATTTTCCTCAGAGGTTTCCTGTGACATCTGGATGGTATGAGTGATAATTCAGGACACATTTGAAGTGATGGACAAGCTGTATTTGGTGGGGTTCAGAGACGTGACCTCTTGGTCACAGGATGGGCCACCCTGCTGTGTGAACGTTAGCCGCTGCAGTGGTTCTGATAACAGAGTCTTCCCCCTCCATTCTGCTGGTTGTGGAGGAATGTCTGAGGGCTGTTATTGTAGATTAGGAGGAATATTTTTACTGGAGGCGTACAGCAGATGGGAAGGGGATGGGTTTCATTGCTAGGGTGACCTATGATCAGAACAAGGTGTGTCTGTGTGTGTGTGTGTGTGTGTGTGTGTGTGTGTGTGTGTGTGTGTGTGTGTGTGTGTGTGTGTGTGTGTGTGTGTGTATGTTTAACTCTGAGAACATATGCACTGTTGGGAAACTTAAGACTCACAAGCTGAGACGTAGAAATATTCCCATGTGCTTCAGATTATAGCTGTGATCTCATCATATGTAAAACTGCAGCCGAGAATGGTGAACAGCAGCAACATGAGATAGTTTAGATTACGAACAAATCGTTGTCATTAACAACTGTGCACTTTCAGTAAAAAGTTGAGAATTTAGTGAAACCAACAAATGGTGAATGGACTTTGTATATTTAAAAAATGATGCACTTTACTTGACTGGCGTACATGCAACACACACACACACACACACTCATCATTGGGGACACAATAGTTTGCAGCATTGCAAGATAAAAATAATGATCAAATAATGGAAATAAGATCAGAGAATTATCGATTTTCAAGAGAAAATATCCAGACTGTGAAGCAGTGGGATTGCGAGGGCGAGGTTGATAGTCTAATGAGATACCAGCAGTGATGTGAATGGGTCATCAGATCCAGGGTTTTTTACACAACATCACATGGTAAGCATGAATGGCTATAAGACAATAAATAACTGGCCTGATTTCACAATATATCACTATCGGGAAAGAACTGTGAAACTATGTCAAAACGATAGAACATAGATGTTGTTTGAATCATTGGTCACATGAAGAGCTGAGATTTACCATAACACTGTTCCTCCTGCTTTTAGTAAGCTCTGTACTGTAGTTATAGCAGAGCCTATGATCACGATGTCAAAATTGGCAATTTCAGGCAAAACAGTCAAATGAAAGCAGTTTAAATGGTCTGAAAACCACCCAGCATGGAAAGACTGAGCCTAAATACCACACAGATTACACACTGTCTGTGTTCAGCTCAGCTAAGTGCTTTGCTTAGTTGGTTCAAATGGTTCAAGTCAGACTTTTAGCCATTAGCTGAAGTGAATGAACAGGCAAGACTGCATCTAAATATTATAATATTATAGATGCACTTATAGGTAAAGGTTTCAGTAGTTTTCATTTCTTTGGTGGAGTAAAAGACTTAAGGGCTCTGAAAAGAGTTCAATTCTGAAGAAAACTCAAACATATGAGTTAACAAGTACTTAATTTTAATGAAAACATCTTGAAATCTATTTCAATATCTATTGAATTATAAAAACATAATGACTCACTGTTAACTACGCATATATTTTATGTTGTCTATGCCATCATTATTCAATGTGTTTATGCGTGTTTGCAATGTGAGTGTGTTTGTTTTGGTGTTTGTTTGCTGAGTGAGACAGATGTGTGTGTGTTTCACAGAGCGAAAGACAAAATGTGTGATGCAGCACGTGTGTGTGTGTGTTTGTGTTGCGGAGAAAAAGGCACAGATAGGGAGAAAGAGGAAAATATGACGCAGCAGGAGTCAGCTGTTATTCCAGTGTCCGCCGGTTTGTTTGTATGCAGGAGCGTAAATATTACTTGCACACCTCTGGCAGGAATGTCCGCCCCAGCTGTTCATCTGTCATCAACTGCATCGTAATCATTGTAACACATCTGGAGCTGCAGGCAGAGGTTGACTGAGTGCCCCATCACGCTGTGGTGCAGTGATCTCCCTTCTGAGAGAAAGTGGGAGAAAGCGAAAGGGGGGGTGCGAGGGGAAAGAGAGAGAGAGGGAGAGAGAGAAGGGGATGTCGCTGCAGCAAAGAGCCAGCTGCAGAGGAATGACAAGGACTGAGAGAGAGAGAGATGAAGGAATGCAGATGTGTGTAGAGAGAGAGAGGGAGAGAGAAAGATCTCGAAAGGTGCAGAGGAAGAAGGGGAGAAGGAGAGATAAATAGACAGGGACCGAAAAAGATGATTAGGAGGGAAATAAAAGATGATGACATAGAAAATAGAGGGATGGAGAAAAGAAGGGATGTACTTTAAAGTAAGATGGATGAAGATAATGACTTCCCCTCTGTGTTTTTGCACCAGTGTACATATTTATGTGTTTGTAGTAATTGAATGCATTGTCACATTAGTGGGTTTTCCACTCTGTTCACACGTCACAGACAACACACCAATAACTGAAAGAGAGCGGATGAGAGAGAGAGAAAGAGGAGAAGGGAGGGAGTGTGGGATGAGCATCAGAGAGAGAGAGAGAGAGAGAGAGGGGGAGAGTGTCATAAATCACAGCACATCACCGGGTGGACGAGAGGGAAAGTTGTGATAAGGATCGCTCTGGTATCCCCTCCTCTGAGCTGCTTTTTTCTCCCTCAAGCCAACATTCTCTCTCCCTGAAAGCGTTTTCAAGGTGCTCAGGTCTCCGTGTCTGTGAGCGGCTGGTGAGCATGGAGTGGAATGAGGTGGATTTGGTGCAGGAATTCACTGTTGAAGGACAATGCAGCAAAATTAAAGTCCGCTCCTGCAGGATCACATGGGACAGCCAGCAGGTAAATACTGCACAGCGGGGGGTCTGATCAGAAACTGCACGTTAATGTCAGCATTCGGGCTCGCACAGCGGCACAGTCCGCAGGAGGCTGCACAGCGTCTATAGCAGCATGAGCAGCAGAATGCATGATACCGCCTGTGAAGTGTCAGGTGAAGTTTTCAGTAGCTCTAGGATGCATGTCATTGATAGATTGATTACAAAGATAGAAAATGAGAAGAAAAAGATGCTACACCCACTGTTGTGACTGACAAGCAATCTTTCGTATAACCCACGACAGATTATATCAGCAAGTTATTGTAGAATATAGTGCAGGCTGTGTAACCTATCTTTTGCTTTTGGATTAAATATAATTTGGAAAGAATCTAAGATTTGTTTCTATTTAGAATTTAAGTTAGAAGCGAGTGGAAGGTACTGGAAAATGAAGTATCACCTTTTTTATTATGTCTTCACATGATGGACAAAATACACCTTAACATGTAATTTAATCATAGGCAGCTCCAGATGTTTACACATGAATGTGTGCATACCTACCAGAAACACTTTAATATACCAAAGCACAACACACTCACAATTAAAATCAAGTTTGTTTTTATAGAAGTTAAAAATGCATACTGGCTGGATAGGACCGAAGCACAATTAGAGTTTGGCATGAAACAAAAATATAAAATGGTCTACTGAGGATAACTTGGAAGAGCTGATTTGTCTGCAGTCCAAGTGTTGAATAGCAAGTAACACACTGACAGGCTCTAGAAAATACCAGAAAACATTGCATTTTTAGTGACACATGAAGTTACTTGCTAGTCATGTTGAGTTAGTTTCTCTAGCTTCCAGCCGCCTGACGATGGTACGTGTTTTTTAGAGGTTTTGTGTCCATTGCGTGTTGTATTCTCAGATGGGCTCACTCGGACCGAATTATAGGGGGCTGGCAGGAGGAACCCCAGAGATTGTCCGCAGCAACTGACTCGGTCATTTGTGTTCTTACGCACAGCCCCTTTGGATCATTTCAGGATATTGTCTAGAGTTTAATGCAGGTCTGAAAGCAGCTTTAGTGTCCGCTGATTTCAGCTAAATTAAAAACGAGTGAAGATTACTCATGTGGCCAGAAAAAACGATCACAATTAAGCAAGTTTACAACTGTTTCTTTCAGCATCTTGCGTGACTTGAGCGACATGAACTCTCCAGTACTTAGAAGGTCGCTGATCTAAAATCAGACTAGTGTTTCATGGTCGGGCCACATGGGGCTAATCCTTGCTGGGCTGTAGTCTTATCTCGACCTAACCTACTGCCACCAATGCAGTCATCTACAAATGATAATATCAATTCCAGTAAATTCGAACAATAACTTATTTTTGTTAACATTGTCAGAAATGTTTTAATTCAGTGATATGCGTATTCTTTAAAGTATTATTATAGTAACTTGGATTGAAACAATATATATACAGGTGTACTGGATAGGTTACCTAAAGTTTTTTGAGGATAAGTGTGTGTGTGTGATGATGCTCCTGGAGGTTCTGTTGTACACGTTTATCTCCACTACACCGCTGTCTTCAATATTTCCACAGGATTTCTGTGATGTTCTAATTCTGGCCCTGCTTGGTCTCTTTGAGTTGACAGCACAGGACCAGAGTACATTAGCATAATGCACATCAAAGATCTGAGGATCTGCACAATCCCATAGGTCAGCAGTTAGCTAATGATATATGGCACCACTGACGGGAAAACCAGCGTAGATGCATAATGTCATCGTCTAAAACATGATGTATTGGAATACTGTGTGTCTGCATAATGTCAGTGAGTATTTCCATCCGTTAGCCAGAAGGCAATGATGCTGTCGGTAACACAGTGTGACTATCTCTGTCATTAATCACTATTCTGGTTTTAGCAGGGTTGCTAATGCTGCCAGAGTTTGAGCGTCCTCTCCCTGAACCATTAAATGGCCACTGGGTTTAATTAGTTTTTCTGACTTCATATCTAAGAATTGCCAAAACCCCAGGGCTGTGTGCGGGGTAATGGACTTTTTTACCAGCTCCTCCCTGAGTCACGGCACTGAAGCTTCCACTGAGGTGTTCAAAGATGTATTCTGAACATTGAAATTCTCTCTAATCTCTGGCGTAGAGTGAGTTTAATCTGTGTGGTATTGTTCAAGGCCATGTTCTCGAATCATAGATGTTTTAAACTACAGTCTGGTGTACTGTATCTACAGCTTTCATGTACAACTGTTCAGACCTATTCAGAGCAATTAATGCAGGAATTAATCAAGTTCAACTATATCAAGGTTTTACCTGCAGTACAGAAGAGTTCCCATATAAAAGTGCTGACAGTATATGGTTGTTTATACTGGGTCATTTGTTCGAGATGGAGAAGATGAGTTTTAGCTACACAATCCAAATCCAATATTAATTTTGGGGTTCCTCTGGGTTTCATTTTAGTCCCAGACAGCAGATACTTTTTCTTTAAGTGGAACTGAGACTAAATGAACTGTGAGTTGCTTTGCGGTTTAGCAGTATTATAGTATGTTTCAATATTGGTGGTTTATTATGATACAGTGCAGAGCTGCCTGGTGTTGAAGCAGTCTTACAGCATTATTAACATTATTGGCTTTATGTCTTGGCTTCATCATTTCCCACTGGACAAAATTTGAAAACTTTTACATTGTCCTGCCTCTCTACTGGAAATGATTGTAGCAGACCAGATGCTGTTTGTCTGTGTGTATTCATGAGTGAACATACACAATAGCAGGATGTGGCTGGGCTGAAACCTTCCGCTGTTGTCTGCTAGAGGCATTTCTACACCCCCCCCCCCCATGACCCCACCCTCAAAACCCCAAACACACACATGGACAAATATTTCTTCATGTAATCAAAGAAATATTTGTTCTGAACACCATCTATAAGCACAACCACTTAACAAGGTGTTCTGGCCCGGCTCGATAAAAAACCCTCTGACAGTAAAAACAGGCCAAATAATCAGTGATTTGATTTTTCCATGCGTTGATGTCTGTGTCACAGTACTGTAATGACAAGAGCAGATAGGATCCCAGACATTTCCCCGCCCCAAAGCAATACTATAATCTGTCACGCTGCCAAGGCCACCAGCTGCGGGCCTGATAACATTTCTGTAGCACACTGAGGCTGCTCTATGAACTGAAGCAGGTGATGTGTGTGTGCAGCTGTGTGTCATCTTGTGTCGTCAGTCCTATGCTTAGCTATGTGTCATATATGCCACTCTTGTGTGTCCTCGTGTGTGTAGGTTCCCCGTGTGGAGCTGACCCTCTCTGAGCTCCAGGAAATGGCCACAAGACAACAGCAACAGATAGAGGCTCAGCAACAGATGTTGGTCGCCAAGGTAACTTAAATGTATTACCTGTCAGCAACTGTAAGGTTATCTACGTTAAGCCTACTGCCTGAAAAGGTCAGCCACGGGAGCTGAGGCCTCGGAGGAATGTGTATGTGTGTGTGTGTGTGTGTTTTTGTGTGTGTGCGGATCATGGCTCATACATCTTCCTTTGAAACAGAACATGTTATTCTGGTCAGAGTTTAAGGACTGGAGAAAAAAACCCAAATCCATTTGATGCAATAGACAACCATTTACCTTGGTGTGTATGTGAGAGAAAGACAGCTCATGGTCCCTCATCCCCAGTTCCCACATTAGGAAGTGACTTTTGACTTTACAGGAAGTAAGGTCAGCAGGGGAACCACAGATGGAAGATAAAGTAGAATTGTACTCCAGGAAAGAGTCACCAGGGTGAGCCAACACAAACCTGATTCTTAAAGCCTCTGTTCATGTGATAGCATGTCCACTAAAATAAATAAAAATGTTTTCCAAAGGAAACTATACTTTCAAATACCAACAATGATTTGTCCAAGTTTTCCAAACCAATTGTGGCTACTTTATTCTGATATTCAGCATTTTTAAACCAGCAATCAGCAATTCCCCTGTTAAATTAACAGTGTTTCCTTCCAGTCTTCAAGTGTTTCCCTCCATCCATTATTAGTTCAAAGTGGGATTAGGATTTCTATTTATAAAAGTCAAAAACACTGCATACATGTTTATTTCAGCATTGTCTATGTAACAGAACAAGCTACTGTTATGTAATGTGTTATTAGAATGTGTGTGAAAGTGTGTGGATGTGTGTGTTTGGTTCCAGTGAATGATGGGAGGCTTCTTGCCAACATTCCATTTCCCTATTCCTGTGTGTGTGTGTGTGCGTGCGTGTGTGTGTGTCTGTGTGTGTGTGTTGAGAGAGAGAGAGACAGGTCAGCTGTACTACATGCCAGCACTAAAGAGGTGTAAACTGCCTCAGTCAGCATCACACATGGCATCTCTCTCTCTCTCTCATGGCATCTATCTCTCTCTCTATCTATCTATCTATCTATCTATCCTTCTACTTCTGTGCAGGATTACTGTTTGTAATGCGTGAGGTGGTTTAATACATGGACAAAAATCAGTAGCCACATCATTTCCAAACTAAACCCTTGAGTGAAGATTTGCAGATTTAATTTAAGGGGTTTGACAAAAATTATGTGTTAACAATTTGAGCATTTGCCATTTTTGTATGTAATCCGTTTATTTTCAGAGGCTCAAACATAATTGGTCAGATAGCTTGAACTAGTAATACAGGGACTGTCTGGAATTCATGGACCAAATGCTATGTTCCCCCCCATGAGATGCTTTGCCAGGTCTTTACTGTAGATGCCTCCAATAGCAACTTGTTTGTAGGTCTTTCCGTCTCAGTTTTGTCTGCAGTGATTGCTCAGCTTGATTGAGGTCAGGGATATATCCCATAATAGATTTCAATATACCTCTGTCTCATTATTTATATTACATCCACTGCGCAGCCACAGCAAGGGGTTCACTTGTGATCAGATCACCCAAGACATATGTTAATATCCGGTCTGAACAGGGACATAGTGAGAATTTGAGAAAACTGTTTCTGCTTTCAAGTGAGAGACAATCTCTGTAATAGAGGGAGAGAGGAGCTGTAGGAAAGAAATATGTATAGCTGTTAGTCTGGTACAAATGCCAAATAGTCTATACAGCAGAAAAAGTAGCTGTAAATGTATGAATTTACAAATTCATCTTTTTCCAGGAGCAGAGACTGAGGTATCTCCAGCAGGGAGGCAGATCCAACCAGGGACAGACACAGGTGGGATCCTTATGTCTTCTATCAGCATTTAAAGGTTCAGTGTGTAAGATTTAGGTCAAAGGGATTTTTGGCAGAAATTGAATATAAAATAGTCCTAGTGATGTTTTCACTGGTGTGTTTCATCTAAATTGTTTGAATTGTTGTTTTCTTTACCATAGAATGGGCCCTTTATATTTAAAAACTTTATATCTACATGGAGGGGGGGGGGTCTTCTCTGTGGAGGTCGTCATGTTTTGTACCGTCTTCCAAACTGGACAAACTAAATCCTTTTGGGTTTTCATGACAACTGAAGTTTACCACAGGTTCTCTTTCATGTTGGGAAGGGGAGGGTGAAATGATGAGTATTCAGCTGCAACATGAAACTTCACCTCTAGATGTCACTAAATTCTACACACTGAACCTTTAAGGAGAGGTTAACATTTTTTTTCAAGTTTGCTCCAATATAACACACGTGCTCATATCTACATTCAAATTGTCTCTGTAATCATTCTTCCCTTTCCACACTGGCTGCCAAGTTTAATGTGCTCATTAAGTGGATATAGCCGTCTCAAAATTTAGAACAAGCCCTGTTTATTCAACCCGAGTTATAGATGTTCTCTTATTTTGTTTTTTTCTTGATATTTCAGTAGCTAATGAGTTCAAAATGCAAATGAACATTTATCTTGTGGGGTTTGTGTTCTCCTCTCTGGTTTAGTCTGAAGCTGAGAAGCTGCAGCGGCTGAAGGAGCGAGTAGAGACTCAGGAAGCAAAGCTGAAAAAGATCAGAGCCATGAGGGGACAAGTGGACTACAGTAAACTGATCAACGGAAACCTCTGTAAGCCCAAACCCTCTGAACACACAGGGTTGATGACTGTGATTACAGCCATTGTAATATGACTACATATTGAAAAGACAATGAATTTAATCTGCTGAAACATGAAAGAAGCATGTGAAAAAGTGATATACTGTATCTACATTAACTGTTCATATGATATGCCTAGATGTATTCAGTTTAAAGTCAGGGGTTAATACATAAAACATTTGTGCTGTGAATAAAATATGTATACATATTGCTGTAGATGCATGAACACAAAATGAAAACAGCAGCAGTGATCTCATTCACTGTGAATATATCTGATTTCTCTCCTGTCTGCAGCTGCAGAGATAGACCACGTGAGCAGCTTGTTTCAGGAGAAGCAGGCAGAGCTGCAGTCTGCAGTGATCAGAGTCGACCAGGTAATGCTGACGCTTGTTATTCAGATTTAACAGCAATAATAGTCTATAAAGTAAAAAAATGGATCAACTCTGCTACGGATACACCAGGCGTCCACATTACTCATTGTAAGGCTGCTGAACTTGAGAAGTTTAGTTACAGTGCTGGCCACATTTTAGTTTGAAAACTAACTTAGTCTGGACAGACAGAAACAGAGATGTTTGGAAACTATGACACTCACAGCCTCTTGTTGATTGGATCCTTTTTGTTAAGGACGTAGGATGTAGCCTTCACTGATTCTTCAGAACGCAATATGGATAATTACTTGCTAAATACTTACATGCATAATAGATACGCTAATATTCAGGAATTCCTGTGTACACCAACGCGTGCATAGCTTTCTGTTCACATTGGCATATAAGTGAGTGGTAATATTATATGTGTTTTCCGGCTTGTTAGTGGGAATTAAAATAAATATGAAAACATATTAGTTTGCATCTAACCTAAGAGTTGATGTTAAGTTCTCTGTAAAACTGTTTTACCAGTTGACTCAGCAGTTGGAGGATCTAAGGAGAGGGCGCCTTCAGTCACACTCTGCACCGCCTCAGGGGGCACCCACTGGGAGCCATGGTACCACTGCAGGCCAGAAAGGGTCGCCCCTGTCTGGCCCTGCAGCCCTGGAGCTGAGGAAACTCTACCAGGAGCTGCAGGTAAATGACACTTCAGACGTCAGTTCTTTAACTTAGATACATTTTTTCAGTGAATTGAGCCTGTAAGCATGGTGTGTTTCTGTCTGCTGTGTTTAAGGCTCGTAACCGCCATAACCTGGAGCAGAGCAGCAAGCTGGCCCAGAACAAGGAGCTGCTAAACAAGAGGAACGCCCAGGTGACAGTGATGGATCAACGCATCGGAGACCTGCGAGAACGATTGCACAAGAAAAGAGCTGAAGTACAAAACTTGACTCTCTTATTCACCAGCTAATAGAAAAGCATTTCATTTTTCCTCACAGCCTAAGTTGAGGTCTCATTCTTCCTCTTGACTCATCTAGTTAAGCCGTATGAATGGAGGAGGCTTGTCCTCCCCTCAGTCCTCTTCCCACCCTGCTGGTGGGGTTTTGGGTCGAGTGGCAGCTGTCTGCCCCTACATCCAGGTTCCAGCTGAGGGGAGACAGGAGGCGGGTTACCCCTTGCCTACTGACCCGCCACCCAAACCCACCCCACTCAGCCACACCCGCTCCCTCTCAGGTTGGTCCAAAATCATTTCCTGTCTTTTGCTTGATTTTTTTCTTGCTGCACTGTCTGATATCTCTGTCCAAGCTCTAACTCACTGTCCTTCTATTTCCTTTCTCTGTCTTTTCGCTCCTTGTTTTCCTTCCCCCTCATCTGTTGTCGACGTCACCTTAAATGTTGATGTGTTTGTCGTGGTCATTTTCTGATTATTGTTTTGTCATTTGTTGATGTCGTGGTGGTTGCGACTGTTGCTGTAACCGTCCTGTGGCATCATTATGATGATGTCGTCTTGACCATGTCCCTGTTGTGTCGTTGTTGTTGTTCTGGTGGTTGTTACTGTGGTGGCGGGTGTGTCTGTGCAGAGGAGGACAGGAGTGGCTGCAGGAATCCTCCCAGCCAGTGGAAAGTGTCAGATTTAGACATCGTCCTGTCTGAACCCACAGGGACGTGGGAGGGACCTGGGTCCCCTCAGGGGGGCGACAGTGACAACAGTGAGTCCGTAGAAGGTGCTAAAGAAACTTACTCACCTCTAGCTGCAGTGATAGATTAGCAGCACCTGGTTACTCACTCTTCCATAAACACGTCAGGGTGTAGTGGGCCTGTAAAATCCGTCATCACCAGTTTGTGATTTCAAAAGTCAATTGAATTGAATTTGTATAGCACCAAATCATAATATATATTATCTCAAGGCCCGTTACATAGTAAAGTCGAGACCAAAATAATTGTATGTTTGAATGACCCTGAAATATCGAAGGTTGCGTTGAAACCATACAGAAGGTTGTGTCATGTCTAACTATACAGCACAGATGGTTTAGAGCGAGAACATAATTGAGTCAGCTACAGAAAATGACCTCAGAACGTAAGGGTCACGTGTATGAGGACACCGACAGGACATCTGATATCCAGCAGCTGCTCGGGGTTAGAAAGGCCAGCATAAGACAATAAACTGAGGGCAAACCACAGTCTGGACTGAGACCAGATTTTAGACGGTTCAATACAGTGAGTTCATCATCTTCAGTAGTCAGTAATCAAATTCACATTCACACACATATTGATTATTTTTACACGGACAGCAATATTCCATGTACTGACCTTGTTCAGAAGACAACCTTGTTCGGATTGTGGTGTATACATTATTTGCGAATAGAACATTCCATTTACATGTTCCTGACTATGACTAACTTTGTTACATCCAACGTAATTCTGCCAGTTTTAAAACTGTCCCCAACCTTGTACGATGCTACCGTATACCATTTTGTGTTTTCTCTCAAATTTTACAAAAGCAACAACTTCTTATAATTTTTCCATCTTGTTCACACCCAGAGCATGTGTCGTCAAGAGGTTTGTCACTTACGAGGCCACGAAATGCTTTGAAAATTCCAATGAGACATTATAATTCTATTAAGACAACATGTCAACATATGTTGTCTTAATAGGTCTAAGGTCAAAATACACATGTCTTAGTTCAATTATTGCTTATTCCGAATATGACCTTATTTAAAATAAGTCAATCAGAAAATGTAGTTAACGTGATAGTGTCGTATTCTCAATATTGGCTTAATTGGGTTAATATCAGAATAATGGTGTCTATGTAAACATAAAATCGAGACACTACTGTTGCTTATGGTAAAACATCATTACACCCTGGCTTGAATAAGGATAACATTTCCACTCACTTATTGTGACTTGTGTGTATTTAACCAACAAGGTCACAAATCCCATTGTGTTCTTGATTGCCACAGCAAATGCCACGGCTCTATTATCCCTGCTTATATAATGTGGAAAATACATTGTTATAATTCATGTCAACAGTCTGCTGGGCAGGCAGGCACAGCAGATGAATGAAAGGAAGTCCGAGGTACACCAACTTGTAAGTGTATTCGGTATATATAACAATGTGTGTGTATGTGTGTTTGAGATTTTTAGAAAACATCGTGGCAGCTGTTGTTGCAGTCATCAGAATCATTAAAGGGATAGTTCACCCAAAAATGAAAATGAACTTATTATCTTTTCACCACTATGCCGATTGAGGGGTGGGTGAAGTGTTTGAGTCCACAAAACACTGCTGGAGTTTCAGGGGTAAACAGCGTTGAAGCCAAATCCAATACAATTGAAGTAAAACATAAACTGCCTCCATACTGCTTCTGTGGTGTCATCTGAGACGGCATGATTTACACCATGTTTTTATCCTAAATGCCTGCAATGATCCATGCATGAACGCAGCTCAGGCAGGAGAATATCAGAGGACATTTTTTTTATGCTTGAAGAATCGGTCACCATTTACTTCAATTGTATTGGATTTGGCTGAAACACTGTTTACCCCCTAAATCTTTGGATGAACTATCCCTTTAAATTTCTCTAACAAATATTCCTAATGAATTAATGTTAATGATGCACAAACAGTCCATAATGTTCAAACAAAAAATATCACAGCAATAATTCAATGCATTCAATGAAAGTATTGACAGGATCCACATCCCAGATATTCCAAAACAACATTTTGAGTCTCCCATGTATTTGTAATGACCATAGACTTTATATAGAGAGGATTGACACCTCCCTAAAACTGAAGCTAAAGCATCTTGATTGCCCCCTGGTGACTGGCTGCTGTATAGGTCATAAACCACACCTCCCACTTAAAAGTCAAAGCACATGTCAAAATTGGTTTCTGACATTTTAGGTTGTTTAATTTTTTATTTTAGGTATTTTTTAAATTTTATTTGTATATGCAGTCTGTGGTAATGACCAATAGGCTTCAATACAAAATGATTTTCCAATCAATCTATTCCGGATATGGGTAGATAGGTTAGTGTAAATAAAATGATATTATATAACATGTTATTAATTAAACACTTAATATTAAACTTTGTAGTAGTTTGACATTTTGGGAAATATGCTTATTTATTTTCTTGCTGAGAGTAGACTGATACCACTCTTGTGTCTGTATGTTAAATGCGTCTTTGCAGCAATCAGCAAATTAGCTTACCTCAAACAAAGGAAACAACTCGTTTGGCTCCGTCCAAAAGTAACAATATCCACTTACCAGCACCTCTAAAGCTAATTAATTATCTAGTTTGTTTAATCTGAGTTTAAAGTTTATGGGTAATAAGCTTATCTATTTCTTGGCTGGGTGGTGACTTCCTGTCGTCTTGTCTCGTTAATTTGCTTTAGAGGTGCTGTTTCATTAGACTACTTCTGGAGATCATTCCTATTCCATGCAGTATTTTCTCGCCATCAAATAGATTGTGTGAGCTTTTGGTTATGATACAGGAAGTTATTTACACAGTGGGCTTTGCATTCAAGTTTTAAATTGTAAAAAGACTGTGGCTAGGCAATAGTAGCATGGAGGCTAATATTAACATCCCTGCGTGTGTCCAGAAGCCACAGAAGCAACAGTTTTGCCAGCCAGCAGCTGGTTTATGTAATGCAGTAAATGCAAGGCATCAAAGGGCAAAGATGAGTAAATTGTAATTATAATGTATTCATTGATAATCCCCAAAACAATTACTTCCATGGCGTATTGCCATTTCTGATAATGTCAGCACAGTATCACAAAAGAGGGCCACTATATGAACTCCTCATGTAAACACAACTCATTGTGAAGGCAGCATTAATGCTAAGCTAACCAGCTGTTGGCTCACTAAATATTAGATTGTTTTAATCCAACCCTTGCAATTTCCCAAAATATCACATTTTCACTTTAATCCTAATGAGACATATTAATAAGTTATATGTCTCGATAATACATTGTATATTGCCACAAATAATAAACAGTTATCATACTTCACTTCAGTGGAATCCAAAGATTTGAATTCAATAACCCACATTAGATTTTACCTAAAGAAGAGGCTTGAGTGGTTTTAATCAAATAGACTTCTTTAAACCCTGAACCTGAACCTTGGCCACCCTTTACCTTATGCACCAGAACATACTGTGATGGTACCTGTGCTGGACTCTGGAAACTGTACACTCTACTGTCTCCTCTTAGGCAGTGACTATAATCTGGGCTCTCAGGCAGATGGCCAAGTTTCCACAGAGCCGACTGTTTATTTCCTGTCGTGACTGCATGTTGTCGTCCTGGGGTCAGCAGGTTACGGCGGCAGTCAACAGGTTGCACAGCACAGCTTACTGTAGTGACTGCAGGACACCCAGGATCAATAGTCAATCAGTATTAGTCTGGTATGCTGCATATATGTGTCAGAGCTGTGACGTGGTTGCACCATTGATGGCTGGGCCAAACAATTTGGTAACAGATTAAAATGATACTTTGACAATAGATGATGAATAGACAAAAAGCCTACATGAAGAGGAATTTGAATGTCTCACAAAGGAAAAGATTTATTTTTAGAGGCTCTTTCAATTATATTCAACCAGGCCAGTGCTTCAGCTCTGAGGACAGGTCTACCTGGCATTTGGCGTTCTTCGCCAAAATTAGAAATCTTTTTGTAAGAATTGTATCTTGTACTCTCATTGTCCAATAATGTCCAATAAATGCTAATCAGCATGATTAGTGTGCTTACACATTTTAAACTTTAACGTTGCACATGAAATCCTACTAAACATTTTTCATGAATACATTTTCTTTCCATGGGTGTTAGCATGCTGACGTTGACTGTGAAGCATTAAGCTAGGTCACTGACCTCAGGCCTGTCCGACTGTCACGAGAAAGTGGGATTCAGATTCAGACTTAATGACTGTGACCTTTGTGCCTTGACCTTGTGTTGCATTGAACTTAACCATTTAGTTACCTGTCCACCTCTGTGGAGAAGCAGGTTGGGTGTAAGTGCAAGTTCACATATCCAGCTGATACTTTTGTTTAGAGCTTTGGGCTCATTATTTTAAAAGCTTAGCCTTTTAGCACAGTCAGTCAAGTGGGTTTGAAACCTTCAAGGCAGAAGGTTTTTGTTTGTCTGGTTTTTAAAATGTGTTGTGTGCCGGGGGTTCTCCGCATTAAACAACCACACAGTGTATTTGTTATGTTAAAAGTTGCTGTTGAACAGCACCCAAAGTCACTCTAATGACCTCAACTGTCAGTTACTGCTGTTTGCCTTTTTCATCATTAGATGCACATGTTACCATTACAACAACAACATTACAGATATATTTTGCAACCAAGCTCATGATGAAAGAGGAGGCTAAAACCTATTTACTGTGGGAAATAGACTGTAATCACCAATCTGAACATGTAGAGTGGTTGTTAAGCAATTAAGTGCTTTCCTTGTTATGTAACACTATTTGTTATGTTGAGGCTTAAATTTGAAATTCTGTTTATGGACTGTGGAAACAAGCAAGGGACCATATAGTTGTCTACAGAACAACAGTTGTCTATATATATATATATATATATATATATATATATATATATATATATATAGAGAGAGAGAGAGAGAGAGAGAGAGAGAGAGAGAGAGAGAGAGAGAGAGAGGATCTGCATGCTGAAGTTTCCTTGGGCAAGATAATGAACTTGAAATTGCCCCTGATGACTGTACAAATGGGACTTGTACTGTAAAGAGATTAGAGTGGTCAGTAAGACTTGAAAAAGTGTTGAATATTGTTCATTCACCATGGATAATACAATATGTTTATTTTATTTACTTTTTACACAGTACTATTATTATTTGAGTGTCATACTGCTATGTCAATGTAATTTTAAAAATTCTAGCAACCGGATTACTTTTTGCAGTTTTTTCAGCGTCTCCTGCTCCTACAACTACCATCTTACCTTTTACTACTTTCAACCACACTGAAGATTCCTCTGTTTGTGTCTGTCTTCATCTCTCCCTCTCCTTAATTTCCTTTCCTGTTGTAACCTTTGTCCCTTTCTCACCACTCCCTCTCTCCCCATTTAGCCAATGAAGCATCATGGCCTAGCATCAGTAAGAGTGTGTCCGATTGGAGGGCCAACAGTCCAGAACAGGTAGTGTTCATACCCTAGACACTGGGAGATAATATGAAAATTATCATAATCATATTACAATATTTTATACATTCTCATGAATTCTGTAATAAAAGGAGTTCAAGTAAGTCACATTTTAATGTTCAGCATTTTGAAGGCCAGTTGAGTAAATGTGAACTTTTCTAAGCCAAGAAATATCTGGAGAAAATTCTCCACCTTAAATAAGGCTATAAAGTAACTCATTTTCAAATTCTCTCTCCATTACCACTTCTGTATCTCCCTCTCCCACCAGCGTCCCTCTGGTTATGGTACCTACCCCAGTGCCACCCACCAGGCGGCAGGGCATCACTGTGCCACCAGCTCCCTGCCCCGCTCTGCCCCTGGTACACTGGGCTGGCCTCGATCTAGCGTTGCCAACGCCACGTCATCTTCCTCTTCATCATCCTCCTCCTCCCAGCAAATACAACATCGTATCTCTGTCCCTCCTAATTCAAGCCAAGGTCATTAAAGCAGAGTTGTTTTGAGTTACATCGGTGTTTGACCAACTCTATCTAGTTTAGTGCATGGTTTGCAATAAAAAAAAGTCATGTTAAATGTATATTTAATTTTTCTGAACACAGCCCAGCAGTCTCCACTGTCCCCACAAACAGAGCGAACAGATCCCCCTCCAGCTGTGGCGGTACGCCCCTACGTCCCAGATCATCCTTCTAGGCCCCAGTCCCCCAGGAAGGGTCCTGCCACCATGAACAGCAGCTCCATCTACAGCATGTACCTCCAGCAGCCTCAGGCTAAAAACTATGGATCTCTCAGCAATAGAACTACCGTCAAAGCAGGTAATTAAATGACAGATCAAATTAGAGATTACAGGTTGGATTGTATATTTGGTCTAAAGCTGCTGTTGTAATAATTGTTGCAATCCCCTCAAGGGAAAATAAATCAATATCTGTCCCTTTCCCTTTCTCTCCCCAGTCTATGGCAAACCCATCCTCCCCACGTCTTCCACCTCTCCGTCCCCTGTCCCTTTCCTCCAGGGAGGAGGAGGAGGAGTGAGAGCAGGAGGAGAGGATGTAACAGATAAAGAAGGAGGGAAACGAGGAGGCGAGAGCGGTGATGGGCAAATTATCCCTCCGCCAAGCGTAGATAACATCCCTCGTCCCCTCAGTCCCACCAAGCTCACCCCAGTTGGTAGGTGCCAGAACATGAATTAGATTCAAACAGCGTGCATGTAGTCATGTTGACTAAGTTTGGTTGGATGATTATCTGTATAATTTTAAAAGTTTACTTGTTCCTTAGAAAATATAAATGGTCATAAATTGGAAAAAAATATACCAGTATGTCAGTTGTGCCAAATAAGTGATGATTTGGCATCTGATACGTGGGATCACAATTAACTACGTTACCATAAGAAGAAATGTGTAGTTGTAAACATTACAGACTCCCACTGTTTCTGTTGCCACAGCCCACTCCCAGCTACGTTACCAGAATGATGCTGACCTGGAGGTTCTTCGGCGACGCCTCAGCAACGCTCCACGGCCGCTGAAGAAACGCAGCTCAATCACTGAACCAGAGGGCCCACAGGGGCCAAACATCCAGAAACTTCTGTACCAGAGGTCAGTGCTACATTGCGCTCCACCATAGAGATTAAACTGTTTTATGAATTAATAAATTCATTTATAAATTTGAAACCGATGCTGATTTCTCTTCTGCAGATTTAACACACTGGCGGGAGGCATGGAAGGAGGCTCAGGTAAGATACAGAGATATGTTGATATGAGCGGGCCCCACTCAGCATCAGCTGGTTCCGTTTAACCTGATGGTACGTTAAGTTAAATGATGCTTAAATTGCTTGTTTTCCAGGCAACACTTTCTACCAGCCCGAATGCCTTTTGGGTGAAATGGACAACATCCATTCAGCCAATGGGAATGTAGAACCTGGTGACAAGCACATCAGTGTGGCAGCTGTGGAGGGCGAAGTCCAGAACCTGAACTCAGACTCCCGACGCTTGTCCCCTCCTTCTATTGCCATAGAAACGTCCAAAGAGACAATGGCAACAGTGGAAACTACCAACAATGTCTCTCCATCAACCCAGCCCAGCCCATCCCCTTCACCTGATAGGCTGGAGGACCAGAATAATAACAAACAGAGAGGGTCGAGTCCTGCCAACAACTCTGTGGGCCAGGCCTCTCCATCACCTCCTGCACCTCCCCCGCTACCTAAGGTGGGGATAGATATTAGTTTCCTGGATGTGAAGTAAACACAATAAAACTTGAGCTTCCATTAGCTAAAAAACATTGTGCATCTCTCCCTTTACAGTACTGAAGTCCAATTGATTCTGTTAAGACCACTTCGCTTGTTTACTCAGCATGTTTCTGTATGTGCATGTGGTGTATTTCCCTTATTTTCCCACTGAGATATGTTCCTGAAAGCCTAATATAGTACGTACAAAATAACTGTTCTGTCTTAAGGCTAATGTGCCTACTTAAGCAATAAGTGCCTGCTTGGCACTCTCTGTTCTCAATTTTCAACCAGTCCTTTCTCCCTGTGTACTTCAGGCGAAGCGAACCAACCTGAAGAAGCCGTCATCCGAGCGGACAGGCCACGGTCTCCGAGTCAAGTTTAACCCTCTAGCTCTGCTGCTGGATGCGTCATTAGAGGGAGAGTTTGATCTGGTGCAGAGAATCATCTATGAGGTAAATCATATGTATAGTGTAGTGTAATAGTGCATTCAAATGTTTCATGTTGTATTGTCATTATTGTCTTGTCTGCAGAGCTAAAATCAAGTCATGTTTATTTGTAAAGCTCGGTAAGTCAAATGAAAGGCCAACATAAGCAGTTCCAAATCCATCTTACGCTCTTCAAGAGGATTAGAAAATCTTACAAATCCTACTGACAAAAACAGAGATTTGTCAATTTAAAGATAAATCTCTTCTCAGACAGCTGAAAGTGCAAAGGAACTGGAAAATATTGATTATAAGAATGAAACTGATCGGCTCTAGTAATGGGATATAAAACAACACTGGTCAGTGTGATCTATTGACCCTGAATTCTTTTTTAAGGCTTAACAATAACTAAAAGAGCAGAAGTGTAGGAAAAGGATGTAACGTGAGCTACAATGATTAGCATGCATGGCTAAGCATGATTAGCATGTCTTTTGTTGCATACACAGACAGGTATTGGACCGAGTACAGTGACTTGTGGAACACCAAAAGACATAAAAGACAAACTTTGACCTCTTTCTTAGGACGGACTTGAACCTTGAGAGTGCTTTAGTATGTTCTTTGCGGTTTTAAAGTGGTGAAGTCTGTTAAGTGTCGATTAATAATTAATAATGTAGAATAGTTAGGTTAAAGAAAATGGAAATGATGGGCAAAATTTGACTTAACTACAACCCTACAGTTCAGTACAGAAGTGTGGTCTGATCCTGACCAAACAGTATCAATCTTCTTCTGGAATCTTCAGCAGCATTTTGACTAAAATTTCCACTTCTGAAATTCTGTGATTTTGTGCTTTTTTACATTTCAGTCAGACACCTCACGTTCAAACGTTGCAACAGTAGAAAACGATGTGTTTGGCATCTAGGCTCCGACTCAATCAATCACTCCCGCTGATATGATTACATAGATATGGTGGGAGTGATGAGTAAATAATTCTAACCCCCTAGTCAGAGCCTACAGGTGGATGCCGGGGTGGTGGAGGGGCTGAAGCATGGCAACAATACTGACGCAGCAGTGAGGCACGCAAAGGGACATTTTCTCTGCTTAAATAGACCACCTAATAAGGTGTGTATAATAGATGATTGTAGAGAGTGAGGTATGTCACATGATTGGAGCAGCGCAGCTCCAGTTGGCTACCTGAACTAGCTTGCAGGTGTCGCTCCATTTGTGTTGAATGAAAATGTCTCTTATGCAATAGAGGAATATTTTTACATACCCACAAATACTGAAAACCCACACACAGACGGCCTCAATAGATCTGCTTTCAACGAGCAGAGTATGAAGCTTTCAATACCATGAGAACAATATAAATCAAAAATGACGTCTTTGATCCTCAATACTGTCATGGGAGAGGTGGTCTCAGTTGTCAGGTGTGCAGACTTGAGGATACACTCACCACAGAGCTCCTGAGAACAAAGCTCTATATTTTGAGATGTAATCTATGTCTACTATTGAAATGTTTCTTTCATGGAAGCTGGACAAAAGCGCTTAGAGACTTTTAAAACTGTAAATTGTATCCTTTACTCTCATTCAGAGGCTTCACATCCAGAATAAGGTTTGAAGATACAATGCCTTGAGGGTAAATCTCAACTATTTCCAAGCTGTTAAAAAAAAAATGCTGCACTCTCCTGCATTTTGCAGAGAAATCAGACACCTCTCCAGTGCTCTCTACAAGGAGTTCTCAATAACAATACTCACTGTTGCTGTAGTTGTTGTTCTGTTGTGACGTTTGTCCAGCATCAGAATCTAGTTCATTTCTAATAATATTGTGTATCTTTCCTCAATATATTCAATTTAGGTGGAAAATCCCAGTATGCCCAATGATGAAGGCATAACCCCTCTTCATAATGCTGTCTGCGCCGGACATCACCATATTGTCAAGTTCCTGCTGGACTTCGGAGTGAACGTGAACGCAGCTGACAGTGACGGATGGTCAGTACTGTAATATTAGGAAGGGGTTTGGGGTAATTAACACTCTGTTGCAGTGATGCTGAGGCAAGACGACAGAGGTAATTACATTTCTAAATTCATTTTAGAATTTAGAAACTCATGTTTAGTTAATATCAGGCTGTTTCATGATGACAGAGGTTTTGTGTGGCTTATTAGATTTGAGATAACTGTGCTGGAATGTTTGAAGTCATATTTTAATGTTGTGCCTTCCAGGACTCCTCTGCACTGTGCAGCTTCATGTAACAGCGTTCACCTCTGTAAGATGCTTGTGGAGTCTGGGGCGGCCATTTTCGCAACAACAATTAGCGATGTTGAAACAGCAGCAGACAAATGTGAAGAAATGGAGGAGGGCTACACACAGTGTTCTCAGTTTCTCTATGGTACGTCAATACTGAGGGACTCATGTTGAATCAATAAATGAAAACTCATCAGAATTTGTCAAAATTAACTTTTAAATCACTGAAAAAGAAGTTAAATTAAATTAAATAAATAAGTATTTTTTTTTCTTGTGTAAACATCCCATTGAACCTTCATTTGACACTTTTTAGTTGAAAGTGACATCACTTGAAACATAGTTTTCCAACACTGAGGGCCTACAGTGAATAAAACTGTGTATCTGTTACAGGTGTACAGGAGAAGTTGGGTGTTATGAACAAAGGCTTGGTCTATGCTCTCTGGGACTACACGGCCCAGCAGGCGGATGAGCTTTCCTTCAGCGAGGGCGACGGCCTCACTGTGCTTCGCCGGCGTGACGAGACTGAGACAGAGTGGTGGTGGGCGCGACTTAATGACCGGGAGGGATACATCCCCAGGAACCTGCTGGGGGTGAGGGAACATAAAACATCCCAGCACACAACACGCTTCACTGTGAATGTGTGCACTCTTGTCTCTCTTGTCGTTGTCTGTTAGTTTCACTGGATCTGTCATCAAAACATCAGAAAAGCTTCTGAGCAGACTCTCATTGACTTCGATTAACAAGTTAAACTTGGGCTCAAGAATGAATGAACAGATTTTGTTGTTGATCTTTATTTTGGTTAATTTCCCTTGTCGTTCAGGATTAAACCAAATCCAAAATGCCATTTAATTGTATTACTGACATGTTAATCTTATTTATTGTAGGATAAGTATTCTGTGTTGTACACAGTACATTTAAGCCTCAGGGAAAAACTACACACTCAGCATAGCTTAACTAGACTTAACGTCTTGAATAAAACTCACCAACCATTCAGCTGCAGAAACACTTTATACCATGATGCCCCAATAAACTGAATGTTTGATCTGAATATTTACAGAAGGAAGTACGTGCACATTCGATTTCTGCTCAACAGGAAGTGTCACCAGTGCTCATCCTCATCCACAGAAAGTTAATTAAATAATATGATTTATCACAGGAAGCAGCCTGTTCAGTCTCTCTTCATGTTGTTCAAGCACCTTGTGAACAATGTTAACATGATGTAGTTAACATCTCTCTCTCTCCCCAGCTGTATCCAAGGATCAAACCCAGACAACGCTCGCTGGCATGAAGCCCAGATCAGGGGCCACGTGCACACTCACAGTGGGCACATGCATGTAGAGAAGAAGAGGAGCAGAAGCCGCATGAGGGCGGACATGTTACCCGAGTAAGAAGGACTGAAGGAAGGATGGGGATAGTCAAGAGGCTGAGAGAGGAAAGAAAGAAAGAAAGAGGAATATGGATGTTAAAGTTTTGCTGGATAGTATTTTTTGGTATGTTTGGGTGTAACGCTGGAAAAACAGAGCCATGTTGTGGTAGAGTCATGATATATTTTACTGAGTTGCTGCAGTTAAGGAAATTGCTGGAATCGTATTTTTCGCAACAGTAGCTTGAAAACTTCCCTGGAATTCAGCCGCATGACAGAAGCTGGATGGAAAAGAAAATGACCCTAAACGTTCTTATCTTTTGGATGCAGCTTCAAAATCCACTTTAGTTCATTTCGCTCAAAACATGACACCATGAGACTGGAACTGTAAAGCTTCACCGGACATGTGTCAAGTATTCTTGATCTACGAATTGTACGTGTTCATTGAAAATAAGACACAACGAACATTTGGATCTTAAAGGAATACTCATCATCTGCATAGCAAATGGACGAGATATGTATCAATAGAAATGAACATGATGTCAGACAAATGTGTCACACTGTGAGGTGTGAAGATCTCAGAGGCAGTGAATTTACAAGTAGAATCAGGTGAAGTGTGTGTGAGATGTGACATGTGAAAGTGAGGATGGAGAGAGGAAAGTGAAAGAAAAGAACAGAGGAATGTGTATTAAAGCAAGTTTAGCCAGCACTGTGTGGCTGTTGATCAGTTGAGCAGTTATTAGCAATGTTTGTCCAAAAATGTGTTGAGGTGCACATCAGCCCACACAAGCAGCAGATTTTCACAATTGAATATTACAGCATGGTAAAAAAAAAAGAAGATTTTTTGGTGTTGATTTTACAAACTGATGTAAAAAGCATCTGTGAACCATTACTGACTTCTCAAGCTTTCAGTATTTTGCATCTGTCTTCACCGCTGGTGCATGCTGACACATTAACATCTGCTCAACTGCAAAATGTTTTTCTTGCTGGAAAAACAGGAGAAAGGAAGGAAAAGAGAAAGTGTAGAGAATGTGCTTGTGTAGCTGTGAAACCAAACTTTGTAAGAATAAACAGATTTAAAGGTGAGAGGCCAGCAAAATAATTAAATAGAGAAAACAATGCCTGCTAGCCTTCAAACATTTCCACATTAAATTGAATCCAGACTAGAGCCTTGTTCACACTGCTCCTCATCCTGGTAGAAAACTGATGCCAGGCTTTAAAACTCACACAAATCAGTCATTGACCAACAGCTCAGTGTTTAATGGTTCTATATTTGCCAGTCAAATGTTAAAATACCACATAAAAGGTTTTTTATTTTGACAACTTTGAACAAAGTTACACCAGAGGGTAGAAGGTTGAAAAAACATATATACAAAATCAACACTTTATCCCTGGCTTTTTGGTTTAGTATTGAAATGGGGCTACATTAGCTCAGATTGAATGAAGAACCTAAAGTTTGAAAACAACTTGACTTTTTCTCAAATGTTATTTCGTTTTATTTAGATTTTTTCACATTTAAATGTTTCAGTAGTTGTGTTATGTACTCAGCTTTTTGTTTTTTTTTTGTCTTATTTCGAGCAAAACATTGTTTTCTATCATTATTATCATTGTTATTATTATTGGTACATATACTGCTGTTGTTTCTTTCTGTCAGAGCTGGCGCCTCTCACTGCTGCCACCCAGTGTACAGGAAGGTTGTTACACAAAATAAAGCATCATTTCCTTGAACACGTTGTGTAAAATATGAAGCGATAGATTTGAGTGCAGTCTCATGTGAGAAAGGTTCATTGTTGTGAGGAGTGTGTACCATTACCTTGTGTATATGCTAGCAATAACTCCACAGCTACTGTACAATAATAATAAAGAAATTATAATCCCTACAGAGAACCAAAGCTTTGACTGTGACTGATTTGCTCAGAATTCACATGTTTGTGGTGATTAGATTTTTATAAAGTAATAGAGAAGAGCTTCAAAGAATCTGGGTGGCATTTAAAACAGACTGATGATATATAAGATGATTTTCTTACTGTATGACCGGTTATATCATAAGTTAGATATACCATGTGTCATAGTTTAACAACATTAGTTATCCATTAGAGTTAACATCTCCAGCAGGAGTCTCTCTCTCACTTACATTGACACACATGCACAAACACACACACACACACACACACACAGTCCTGGTAATAAACTGTGGACTTTAGAAGAGAATTAACCTATTCAAGTCTCCACACACACACAGCAGGGTCCTAACAGGTACGTGCATTCTGTTCTAATTCACAATGTGACTACTCTCTACTGTTGGTTTAGAGTTAAGGATTTCTCTCTCAGAGTTAAAACATGCTGCTCAATCTGTTACAAACTCTTTTAAAATGCTGTCACGTCACCGCATATAATAAATAATACCAGGAGAAATCTAGATTTCACAGTGAAAGCAGAGAATAGACCAGCACATGGGCTGAACAACAGTGCACACAGGTGTCAAGGTGTTTCGTCTTGTTATCTCTTGTAACTCCTGAGACAGACAGTGTAAAATAATACTCTGTTATAACTGAGGGAATGAAGACACAGAGTTTCATAACAGGTGAAAATGCACAACAGATTTCAGAGGGATATAAAACATTAGTAGTAGTAGTAGTAGTACAATCATCATTATTATTATTATTGTTATATATTTGTAATTATTTGTATTGGTATCATCATTATTGTTATTCAATATTTTAGCTATATATTTTTAAGTAGTAGTAAATCCTGCAAAAAATGTAAGTAAATTAAAATATTGATTTGGCCGGAAACTGAACCTAGGTGCAGCATTTGAGTGAATGTACTTAGTTAATTTGCACTAATGCAGTAATTTATTCCCACTGTCACAATTTATGGATCTGAGAAATCCTGTAGCGCGTTTATTTTGAAAGTACAAACCGGAAGTGAGAGTGTTTCGCTAGCTGCTACATGCTACATGTATGAAGAATCACATGACTGTGGAACGATGCTCACAGTTTATCACCTGATGGTCCGAGGCTCGTCTTCTCCTCATGTAAGTTATTATTTATCACGTCCTGATGAGTGACGTAGGTGACGGTGTGTGCGTCATGATATCTCACATGTGTTGTACGTCACTTTATGTCATCATCAGTCTACACCGGTTGTTGTGGGAGCAGCGTGTAGATTATCGTTTATACAAAGCTACTGACGACAACAACGAAGAGTTAGAGAATAAAATCAGATCTCAAATGTTATTAACGTTTAAAAACCCACTGAGATTTAGTTTGAAGGCAGCGTTTGCCTTGCAGGGTGCACGTGATCATTCTAATAATAAACTTTATTTAAATAGATCTTTTCAACACGTAGTGCTTTACAAGCTCAAAAGAGACATTTAATGCAAACAATAGGAAATAATTCAAACCAATATTAAGATCACAAATACAAAAATAAAACGTGTCACAGGTGAGAAGAAAGTAAAAATAAAACATTGAAAATAAATGTTCTTTAAGATCAGAACTAGGAGAAAGCACACCTATAAAAAATGTGTCTCTACCAGAGATTTAAAACAGAGAAGTCCCGGTCCCCTCTGCTCCTCAGCCGGGACTGTGGACTGTCCGCTGGGGACCTCAGGCTATGACCAGGCATCTGAAATGTACTGAGGTGCAAGTCCAGAAGGGCCTGAAAAGTGTGCAATCAAATATTCAAGGCAGTGAAGTGAAACTGAAATCTAAAGTCTGGCTACTGCGTAACAAAGTGGAGTGTAAGGGACAACGTTGAGAACTGTAATGCCAATTTATATTCTATACGTTTATTGTAAAGATAAACTTCTTAAACAGACCAGGGTGGCTGCAGGTTTTACAAATACAAGCCCTTACATGTATTAAACTGTCTTACATTCAGATGGGATGTGTCTTCATTTTTTTAGGCATGTCACCTCCAAAGGTCAGAGAAAATGTCTCTACTCTGCTAAAAAGAAGAATGATTATTGTGCTGCATTGATACTCTGTTTCTGGTTCAGCTTCTCTCATCAGCCCATGCTAGTTTGTTTATGAACATGGAAAAATGCAAGGTTAACGATAAGTAGCTTGAAAATGATGAGTTCTCGTTGTGGTTAAAGAAAGAACCTGTTTATGAAGCAAAACTGTGTGTTGACAGTCTTTTAACTTGGGACAATGGAGATCAAGGCGTCGGAATCTAACAGACATCAATGGGTTTACATGGAACGAGAACATTGTCGCTTTTGTTTTGTGTTTCCATCACAAGTTTGATCATAAACTCGATTTCAAGTGGAAATCAAAAGGTCTTTGCTGCTGAAGCCCTGCAGCCTGACTATCATCCCACCTCCTGTCACAAGTCACATTGATTTTCAGCAATGGTCCAACATGTTGTTTGCCCTTCAGTGACTGCAGGTACAGCATGGCGGAGCCTTTCCACCTGAACACACCGCTGCTGGAGAGTGTCAGCATGTCCAGACGGGCGGGGACCGCTGTCTATTTAAAGATGGAGAACTCGCAGCCCTCTGGCTCCTTCAAGATCCGCGGCATCGGACACCTCTGTCAGCAGGTAGGAGCCCTGAACCCCTGCTGGAGCTTATAAAAGCCTTTTCTTCCACGGATCCGTCATCATGAAAGGACAACACAGATGGGCTGTGGCAGAGAGTTAAACTAATTATACAATTATTTGATTAATTATATGTATTTATTGATTATAAATGTATAAAAACTGATTTCCCCTTGTTTCATATTGTTTCATATTGTTGCTCTCCTCTGCAGCTCGGCACACAGTCCAAAGGAGTTGTCTGTTCTTCAGGTGACACCTCTGCTCTTACACCTCACGTTGAAATGCACCATACACTACTAGCAAGAAACAAATTGGTCGACTTGACTACACTAAAACACCGTGGGCCTTTTTCTAGGTGGTAACGCAGGTATGGCCGCAGCCTACGTAGCAAGAAAAATGGGTGTACCAGCCACCATCGTGGTTCCCTCCTCTTCCCCTCAGACGGTCATTCAGAAACTACAGGATCAGGGGGCTGCAGTCCAGATCGTAGGGAAGGTAAAGTGTAATATCACATACATGTAAGTGATCTTTTTGTGGCAAAGTCCCTACATCACTTTCTTTCTTTTGTTTTTACTTTGGAAAATGTTTCAGCGTAGGTTTGGGATGACGCTAACGCAGAAGCGCTCCGACTGACAGAAACTGAAGGACTCACTTACGTTCCTCCGTTCGATCACCCCCTGCTTTGGTAGAAACACTCATCACAATGAAAGTGCACTGTTTGTGTAATGCACAGGCTAAACTTTAAATCACGTCTACTCAGATAACATGTGTACGCCTCTTTCTGTGCTCACCACCAGGCAGGGCCACGCCAGCGTGATCTCAGAGGTCGCAGCTTCTCTGGGCCCCAGTGTGAAGCCTGGAGCTGTGGTGCTGTCTGTGGGCGGAGGAGGGCTCCTGTGTGGAGTCGTCCAGGGCCTGAAGGACGTAGGCTGGACGGATGTACCGATCGTCGCCATGGAGACTGTGGGGGCGGACTGTTTCAATGCCGCTGTTAAGGCAGGGAGGAGGGTCACTTTGGATGACATCACCAGGTTAGAAGCTGAAAAAGTTCATTTGTTTTGTGCAGTGAAGTGATGAAATGCATCCTCACCCTTGTCTCTGGCTCCGCGTGTCCTCTCACAGCGAGGCCAAATGTCTCGGGGCAAAGACGGTGTGCGAGCAAGCCTTTAAATACAGCCAGTGCAGCGAGCTGAAGATCATCTCGGAGCTGGTGACAGACCAGCAGGCTCTGCACGCCGTGGAAACTTTCCTGAGTGAGTGTGTGTTTCAAACATCCAGAATGATTTGTGAACACATGAAATCTGTCCAGTATCCATACCACTCATACTTTAATGGTCCTGGGGGGGGGGCTGTAGCCAATCCCAGTTGACATTGGGCAAGAGGCCGGGTTAACCCTGGACAGTTCTCCAGCATATTGCAGGGCCGGTATACCGAGACAAACAACCATTCACACTCACACCTACAATCAATTTAGAATCTCAAATCAACTTAATCCCCGTCATCGTACGTCTTTGGGAGGAAGCTGAAGTACCCAGGGAAAAACCCACACAGACGCTGAGAGAACAAACTCCACACAGAAAGATCCGGACTGAGAACCATACTGCTTTGTTTGTCGACACCAGCCTCCACTGTACCATCACTCCAGTTCTGCTTTTTATCAGTCTTAGGCCTTTGTAATGAAATTATCTTTGCTCTGCCTTTGTATTATGTGTGTGTGTGTGTGTGTTGACAGATGAGGAGCGTGTTCTGGTGGAGATGGCGTGTGGAGCAGCACTAGCAGCGGTCTACAGTGGACTCCTACACAGATTACAGGAGGAAGGTAACTGCTCTAAACTTATTTCGGATTATTATTCACAACTGTGCTTCTGCTCCTTGTCTTTGTTTCCTCCTGGTTCTTATGGGGATGAAAGAAATGGCCAAAATGGACGCTTGCAAGCTAGTACAGAGAGGTCAACTCGAGCTTTGCTGCTCTGATCATGACATGCCTCACTCTGCACAGTCCTCACCCTTCAAATTTTGGTTGTATGTTTAAGCTCCCATCTCTCCCTTTGCTTGTCAAATCCTCTCCTGCATCGCGATCTCTTCCTGTCGACTCAGCCCGTCCACCACCCCAACATCCACCTGTAGGCTCTGACAGGGGGTTAAATATATATTTGCTCATCACTCCCCATTTTATCAATGTAATCTTATCTGGGGCAGTGATGAGGCCAGAGAGTCAACACCAAACTCTCACTATGTTCTGCTACATGAGTTGTCTGACTGAAATGGTCAAGATTTTCATACCAGTCAATAATATTGATAATTATCATGATAATACTCAAATCTGAGGTCTATCAATCATGTGTTAAACCTCCTCACAATGTGAAAAGTATTATATTGATATATTGAACTTTTGTTATTTGCTCTTTTTGAAAATTATAGTGAGTTATTATCGATATAGTTTTATTACTCAGCCCTGTTTTCTTATGATTGTGTTTGTGTTAGTTAATTGGTCTCTTGGTGTGTGTACATACTCGTATAACACATGCAGATGACAACAGAGGCTCATCCTTGGTTGTGACCTTTCTCTTTAGGTCGCCTGCCGACCCCCCTGGGCCCCCTGCTGGTGATTGTGTGTGGTGGCAGCAGCGTGGACATGGAGCAGCTGACCAACCTCAAAAACAAACTATGGACCTAAGCTACTGTACGTAACAGATAAAACATCATTGATTTGATTTAGATTATTATATGTAGATAGGTTTATGAAAGGATGGATGGAGTAAAGAATAACTCTGGGAAATTAGAATAAAAAAGAAGAAGAAGAAATGAATTGTTTAATTTAGAAGCAAAGGTCCTGTTTGTAATATTGGTGACTTTTTGTATAACACAAAAACTTTAACATTAACAGTGTCCGATCTAAGTTACAAAAAAATAGAAATCGTGATTGACAGCCAAATTCTGCACTTCTACACGCTCACGTAATTGTATTCAAATGCAACTTCTCGCCACAAGATGGCGCCATAGTCCACGCTTCAGAAGTACACAGACCGTCCACAGTCTGAGTCAGCTACAGAAAAGCTCAATGGTTTCACAATTTTTTTTATAAGATATTTTTTGTTGATGTAATTCAATCATGAATTAATTCTACTTCGGTGCAGCTCTCACAGTGTCAGACATAATAAAACTGCTCTTTTATTTCATATTAATTAACAAATATTTGTGCGTTTGAGTCTTTCTGTGGTCTATTTTCAAGGCAGTAATATAAAGTCATATACTATATTTTAAATAAAACTACCTATTGTTGTATCAGATTGTTGCCTTTTCACCTGCATCTAAATTTAAAAGCCTGGTCAAGCTGTGTTATGTGTAGGAAGCCACTGTATTACTATGGTAACAGCTCAGCTCCTCACTGTTCAGCCTGCATCAGGGGAGAGAGGAGGACTGCACAAGCTGTTAATGGTCATCAGGTTCAAAATGGAGCATGTGTTGCACAATTTATTATAAATGCAGAGTTTTTTGGTGTCTACGCACAAAAACCCATAATTACAAAGTGAAATGTTTTTTTTTTTAATGATTGCATATTAACGGATCAGCACATCATAGACAACCAGAGACTTTTTGTAATGCTGAAAGTTCCCATTCTCGGGTGCCGTGCAGGTTTACTTGATGAAAAGTTTGAGTCCAATTGAGTTATGGTGGAGGAGAAAAGGCAAAAACCAATTAGGTGGAACAGGTCAAACTAATTTCATTTATTCTGATTGACCCATCAACTTTGGAGCACTGTTAGCTGGGCTGACAGCAGGGAGCAATTGGTTGCTACACACTGGAAGCCTCCCAACTCTCTTTCTGTGCTTGTGTTCTTGAAGTGTGCACACCTTGAGTACGGCTTGGATCTAGGGGATGGGGTGGTCAGGGTTCCCTTCTGTCTTAAGGAGTTAAACTAGTGAACATATGCAAAACATTTGAATACAAAAAACAGTCTTCTACCTTTTTACTAAAAGCATAATAACAGATAAATAACTGAGGGAACTATTCTCCTGTACTCTTCCTCTGTTCATCAGAATCAACCACAGCAAAACTGTGATGAATTCAGCTGGATCACCATAATAACTCACAAAGTCAGCAGGCAGGATTTCCATTTTCATGCTATGACTGTGAGATTAACACTCACTTAATGCACTCAATGGGAGGGATGATGGTATTCTAATGATCAGAATGTCAAATCAAATCTTTTTTCAGCCTCTGCATCACTTTTAGCAATTTTGTAGCAGGTTACACACAGATTATTCTTCTATCAGTCGCTCGCAGTTATTATATATGTGTTTTCTTATCACTTACAATGTGACTACATGATCCAGGGTCTAATACAATTAATCCTGAGCTGACAGTTGGTATTCCGGGCAGCGGCTCTGATCAGGCTACGATGAATGTAGGAAACATTAAAGACCTTGAAGTCTACGATCACATGTGCATTATATTCATCATGAATATATTTCACAGACATCAGTTAGCCACGGATGAGCTGCAGTCCTGTTTGACATTTACATTTCAGAAAGCATAACATCTAATCTGAGACGCTTGTTGCTATGAACCCTCCTTGTTCCCTGCAGTGACTAAAACGAATGTAAACACAGTGATATAAGTCTGGAGACTGCAGTTGTGAAACACATCTCCTTCATTTTAATGCGCTGGTTGAAAACACATGCTGCTGTGAAGAACCAATTTTCCCAGCAGCACCATAACAGCAGTGAGCTGATGAGGTTGAATCCCAGGAGCCACAGTCTGTGTTCACAGCACAAGGTCAAACATGAGCTGGGCATGACGTCATGGCCCTGCTCACCTCTCACTACCGCGACAGCATTATCGTGATATTAATGACATGTCTGTGTTGATGTATCCTGATTAAGACCTCGTTTAACATATCTACCTGTTCAGATGAATGTCACTCACCCACAGCTGTACGCCCCCTGCTGTTAAGTGTGGCTCATGCAGCATGCAGATAGAGCATCTAATGAAAGTGCCAGCTCCATTTCTATGACAACAGGAAGGAGCAGCTTTGATGAGCCCAGCAGAGGGCATTTAAACAGAGCTGCAGCTAAAAATAGAACAGAGAAACAAGGATGAATGGAGAGGAGACACAGAGGGAAACAGTGCATGTCTGTGTTTTGGAAGTTGTATCTGTAGACACATGCATTTATTTATTTGCATGTTATTGCATTCATTTATTGATTCACATTGTATATGAAAATTCAGTTCAATTCAATTCAATTTTATTTGCATAGCGCCAAATCATAGAAGGTCAGGACTTTAAAAACAAAATATAGAGAAACCCAACAGTTCCCACAATGAGCAGCACTTTGGCGACTGTGAAGAGAAAAACTCCCTCATTAACAGGGAGAAACCTCTAGAACCAGACTCTATGTGGGCGGTCATCTGCCTCGACTGGTTGGGGTGAGGAGAGAAAAAGGGGGGAGGAGAGGAGAGATGGGTGGAAAAGAGGGGAGAGAAGAGAGAGTGATAGTGGGGAGGGGGAGAGAGAGAGAGGCGAGAGAGACCAGGGACACTTGAGCGCCATCAGGTATCAGATCTGACTAGTTAAAATGTAAACAACAGTGTAAAGACTATTAATTATTATTGATAACAGGCACAATTGATATCATAATTAATTACTCAGATATTGTAATTAATAATAGTAATAATGGTAAAAGTTGTTGTCTTGAGGTTCTGGGGTCAGAGATATCTGATATGAGAGAGAAAAAGAGAGAGAGAGACTATGGAAGGACAAAGTGTAATAGTCATTGACATGTATTAAAATGTCTGTATTATGTGGGGGGGCAGAGAGACAGAGAGAAGTGGAGAAGTGCTCAGTGCATGATGGGAGATCCCAGAGCAGTCTAGACCTATAGCAGCATAACTAAGTGATGGTTCAGGACTCACCTGATCCAGAACTAACTATAGACTTTATCAAAAAGGAACGTTTTTAGTTTAACTTTAAATGCAGAGATGGTGTCTGCCTCCTGAACCCAGAGAGGGAGCTGGTTCCACAGGAGAGGAGCCTGGTAGCTGAATGCTCTACCTCCTGTTCTACTCTTACAGACTCTTGGAACCACTAGAGAGCCTGTGTTTTGGGAACGAAGTGATCTACTTGGATAATAAGGTGTTATCAGCTCTTTGATATATGAGGGGGCGTGATTGTTGAGGGCTTTATATGTGAGGAGCAGGATCTTGAATTCTATTCTGAATTTTACAGGGACCCAATGTAAAGAAGCTAAGACAGGAGTAATAGGATCTCTCCTTCTAGTTCCTGTCAGCACTCGTGCTGCAGCATTTGAGACATTTTAGAGGCTTTTTACAGTCTTCCCTCCTGCTCAAGTCGCCATTGTGCATAGAGGGGTCATTGTTGACGTTAACAAATTGAAATCTATCTGATAAATATGATTTAAACCAGTCTAGTGCAGTTCCTTTGATCCCTACATGTTCTAGTCTCTGTAACAAGATCTTATGATCTATGGTGTCAAATGCTGCACTAAGATCCAACAGGAAGAGTACAGAGACAAGTCCATCATCTGAGGCCTTAAAAAGGTCATTAGTGACTTTAATAGTGCTGTTTCTGTGCTGTGATGGATTCTAAATCCTGACAGAAATTTTTCCAACAAACCGTTACTATCTAAGTAACCACACAGCTGGTTAGAAACGGCTTTTCCGAGGATTTTTGAAATGAAGGGCAGGTTTGATATGGGTCTATAATTAGCTAAAACCTCTGAATCAAGAGAGGGTTTTTTTAAGCAGAGGTTTAATAACAGCTTCCTTAAAAGCTTGTGGTACATGGCCTGTTAACAAAGACATATTAATCAGATGTAATATGGAACTGTCATAAAAAGTCCAGTTGGGACAGAGTCTAATTGACAAGTTGCTGGTTTACATGATGAAACTAATGAGGTCAGTTCAGGAAGGTCAATAGAAGAAAAGTGGTTCAAACATAAATCTGGTTCTATGGTTTCAGGACCAGGCAATGTTTCTATGTATGTGCTATTCATGGGGGGGGAGGTGGTGGATTTTATCCCTGATGGTTATAATTTTATTTGTAAAGAAGCTCATGAAGTCATTGCTTCTTAGGGTTCGAGAAACAGATGGGTTAGTAGAGGAGTGACTTTCTGTCAGCCTGGCTAAAGTGCTGAAGAGGAACCTGGGGTTGTTCTTATTTTCTTCTATTGATAATGCATAATAAGAGGTTCTTGCATCTAAGTACTTTTTTGTAATTTATCAGGCTATCCTTCCTGTCTAGGTGAAAGTCATGCCTATTGGTGGAACGCCACTTCCTCTCTAGTTTCCGTGATGTCTGTTTTAAAACTAGTGTTTGAGAATTAACGAGCTGATCTCCTCTGATTTGCCTTCTTCTTTTTTAGCGGGGCGACAGCATCAAGGGATGTTTTTAACGGGCTGCTCTACTATTAACTAAGTTATCAACTAATGTGGGAGTAAAGTTTTGATAACTTTCGGAAAAGTCATGCTTTTATTTTGGTAATTTTCCTTTATAAGTGATGACTCAAAAGTCCAGTCATAGCACTACCACAAATGTCTTGACTAGTATGTTACTGTAATTTGCAATAATACATGAAGTTACTGGAAATGACGAATGGCATCATGCACTTTTCCCACAATTCCAGATTGCTGTGATCTTGAGTTTCACAGTAAACTCTGAGAAATCTGTGAGCGATTTGTGGTCTCTCAAAGTTCAGAGAGTCAACCCTCCCCAGAGAGTCAACCCTCCCCAGGCACGTCAGACATCAGAATAAGATAAAGTCACCATGCATTCAGTTTAACTCTTTTCCAAACACATAGGAAGACATACATATTTTATTGACTTTGGACATGTATGACATTGTATTTGTTTTAATTCAATAATTCATAAACTTTTCCTTTTAAACTAAATATTTGAACTCAGATCAAGTTTTTCTCACAGTATAAATATGTTTTTTTTTATGATAACAGTGACAGGGATTGAAAAAACAGGGCACAGTTAGACGGACAGTATACTTTGCTTTGCTCTCACAGAGTCATGAATGTTTGTGTTTGTTGAATGTGATTTAGCTGTTTATTGATTGAAAGATGTAATATCACAGCATTTCACAAAATGTTTTTTGAATTTTAAACAAAGTAAGGTTGGACTCCATAAGTATTTACTTCTTCCTACGTCTATTTAGACATGATTTATTCATGTTGAACATGTTGCTTAAGTTCACTTGTTTGCTGTGAACGTTAAAAATAAAAACCTATAACCCAACCTCAACACTGATGTAAATGTGATGGTAAGAGGTTGAGCATGCTGGGCCAAGCTTGTTTTTGAAGCCAGTATTATTAATCTGTTAGACGTGCTTTGATATTTTTTTATTTTTCATTTGTTATTGTATTAAATGTGAGTGAGTGAAATCAGCTAAAGGTGTAAATATAAGTTATATAAATTTGTTTCAGGCCCAGTTTATTTTCATTAAGAAAGTCTTTTGTAATTAGAAAATTTCACATTGTGTATTAGATTGAAGAGAGTCACTAAACGGTTGAATAATCTTGTTTTAAATGTGTGCACTTACACATGGTTTCTGTTTTAATCACAACCAAAAGTATCATTCTGGGACTCTGGATGTTTGACTCCTCAGGAATAAAACGAGAGTAAGCTTAACTTCTCAAATACACAATTATATTTATCCTTTGAAAATATTCGCTCCCCTCAACTTCCTTAAATACAGTTTTTATCTGTGGCCTCAAAAAGGATTCATATGGAGCAAACAGAGGGGAACAGATGTGCTCACAGCTTGTAGAGGTGCAACATGGTTGTTTTCATTCAACATTGTATATCTCTCTGTTATTGGTGACCTGCCTCTGTTTGCTTTGCATGATGCATCTGCTGAGCAGATGAGATGAGAAAAATACACCCCAGTTCATCATGATGGCTGTCGAGCAGTGTGTTGATTATTGGTAGAAGCCTTTACTTTGTTCAGAGGGTCAGTCACACAGTTTTCATCGTGTCAGTAATTAAAATCAAATCTTACATCTCAGTGTTGCACTTATGGTACCATCATCCATCAATTTATTTTAACTTGTGAAAAAAGTTTGTTGTGTCCATTTCTCTCAGTGTCCTCTTACACGTCTGTCTTTCATTTTGTCTTGTGCACATCCATCTTCAGATTCCTTCAAAACATGCAGCTCAGTTTGACTGGAAAAGGAGGTTTCTAACATTAGAGAACAGAACGAGGCTACAGATACAGTGTGTTACTGAATCACATTTTTACATGGTATCACAAAGTAAAGCTCAGCAGCAGCCATATGTATCCATGGCAACCTAGTGACAGCATGGGACAATAAAAGTTAATTTCCAAATCAAAATTAATGTGCTTTTATATTTTTTATTATATTAAAGTTATTTATGTTAAAAAGCAATACAATACAACAGCTGCATGTTTTCAGAGGCGGAAAGAAAACAAGTGCAGCTATACTTTGTACAAAGGAGCGAACTGTGTGTTTGCGTTTCAGTCAGCTGAGAGATGAACATGAGCAGTCAATAGACTCTGTCTGACTGACGAAGACTGCAGGAGCAGCTTAATTACAATGTGATTAGATAGAAATGAATGGAGTTTAATGAACCATCAGGAAATGGGCCGGCTGCAGTAACACAGAGCGATTTAGATCAGAACACAATAAATACAGACTACTGAAGGCGTGATTAGGAGATAACACGTGCACGTAATAACTTGTGTTTATGCTGTGTCATTAATGTTTAAAACTTAGGCACCGAGTAGCTCACACTTCCACCGCTAGTAGGCTTGTACTTCCAACATGGACCCATCTTCAGTGATGAACCCGGGGTTTGAAGCCCTTACATCCCACTTTCACAGTGAACTCTCCACCTGTTCTTTCGACACTCAGCAGGTTTAGTTGGTTAGTTAGTTAGTTTAAGTGATTTCATTTTTAACAAA
Organism: Paralichthys olivaceus; assembly: GCF_024713975.1. Lineage (NCBI taxonomy): Eukaryota > Metazoa > Chordata > Actinopteri > Pleuronectiformes > Paralichthyidae > Paralichthys > Paralichthys olivaceus. The sequence continues at coordinate 23,665,002 of NC_091104.1, read as the reverse complement.
GTATTCGTTGCAAAAAAAACAAAGTGATAAGTTTACAAAAGAAAAGAAAGAAAGAAAAAAAATGTATAGACCTTAAAGTTGTAGGCTGAAGCATTAGCTTGTCTATCTCCAGAAGAAACAGTCACCTCAAGTAACACCACCTGTTAACCTGAACATCAGCACACTGTCAGGCCTAAGTGTGGTAACTGCAATGATGTCCAGGAGCTCACGCTGCTTCCCTCCACCGACCAGCAAGTGCAAAACCCTGGGTCTTTGTCTGAGGCTTAACCCCTGCTTGCACAAAGGTGATGACACGCTTGGTTGGGTGCTGCTACTTCCTGTTATTGATGCCAGTGCAGATGGAGTCTGCTATAGATGATGCTACAGCCCACAGAACATGATCGTGGTTGCCACCTGTACCTTTTGTTTTCCAAGCTCCTTGGGCAGCGTCAGGCTGTGCTCCAATGAGCTCTTCCTCTGGCAGACTTCACAAGCAGGTAAACCTACCAGGCCTCAACTGGGGTTGTTTGGTCCCATCTAGTCTAACCTTCTGCTTGCCCATGTACGCAATCCTGCCGTAACATATTTTAATATATTCTCCAACTTTAAATATATATTTACACCTCTGCTGTCCAGCTGTTATAAAAAAAAACAGCCCAGTAAGTATTGAATAGTTTTTCTCATTAGTGATGATGCCTGCTGCCTGCTGTATGAATATTTAATTCCATTTCTCTATTTAATACCTGCCCTTTAAGATTCACGTTGTGCAACACTTTTACATTCAGACCCCATCATTCACGCTTGTTCAGGTGAGTTTTGTAGTTATATTGCAATTTGTGTTTGTTAGCAAAGGCTACAGCCGAGTTGTTGATGGGTGAACACTTGATCATTGTGGTTCTGTTGTATTTAGGCTGCCATCAGTGCTAAAATTCATATCTGCCCTTTGTGTGATGGATTTCTGTCTGTAGGACTGATTACAGTCCAGGAGGTGACTGTAGGAAAAGGCTGTTGTTGTGCGAGGTCTGACGCAAACACTCAGAGTTGATTATCAGAGCAGCAACCAGGAATCAAAGCCCTGCTTGTTCCTTTTCCAGCCATCAGCAATCAGACGATGATTAACAGCTCAGGCAGTGGATGAAAGCAGCAGCACTGAGTCATTTCAAGTGGGACTCAGAGCTGAACATTTCCACTGAGTACATATTTAATCAGTTACATGCAGGAATAAAAGAAATATATAAAACAGAAGTGTCTCCAGAAAACTGATATTATTTTCTTGTGCTTTGCATTAATTTACATAAGGATGGATATTTTTCTTTTAAATTCTAACCAGAATAAAGTTCAGTAAAGGAATGGTTCATCTTGTTTTTTGTATCACAAAAGTCAATTTAATTCTTTACTTATTAGATGCCACCTGCAGGTAAGGTAAATGAATTATTTTGTTGGTTAGGCTACATTATTTAGCTGCTTTAGTATTTAGCATTACCTGAAAACTGTACTGTCTCCTAATCCTGTAGTAGCATCTTGTAATAATGCATCTCATGTATTTACTTTTGGGGCTGCCTAACTAGCTTGTTAAGCAAAATTTAAGATGAAGATAAATAATAATAGTCAGAAAATGAATAACTGGAGATCCCTCTATTCAGTAGATTTCACAAAAAGCGATTCAGGTTCACTGAGGTACATTTTAAAATCATATAAGTGCATTATCATCTCATACAGCTAGTAGCTCAGCTCAGCAAAATGATTGTTTCATTCAGTGCACGTAAATTGCAAACAGGCATGATTATTTAGCTGTAGTAGTGTATAATACAGCTTATTTGATTTTAGTCTTAAATGTATGTTTTGGTTGGATAAACAAACACAACTTTCCAATAAGCTGTTGTTGAGATATTTTGTAATTGATTAAGGATGGAGGGAGCTACGTTGTATTTATTATTTAATGGCATCCTTTAAGAATATTAGTATTACATATAGTATTCTTATTATGTAATCTATCATTTTAAAATATGACCATATAAATTATCTTTTGGGTTAGCTAAGATACAAAATTAAACAGGCATCTATTCGGTCCTCATTTTTAAGCTTATGCTTTATCACCTAATATTGTCTAATAATGTAGCTTAGCTGAAAATAACTTAAAACTTACCATAAAAATAACAATAACAAACATTAAAAAATATCTACGCTGCAGTCTATTTAACGGATACAGCATGTGCCATATAAATGACTATATCATTTGCTGAGCTATATAAATCCTATGCAGACAGTGATAGGTTGAGCCTGAGTAGTTTTCTCTCAGCTGTGAATAATACATAAGATATTAAAACAGCACTTGTTTCAGACAGTCCGCTTCCTGCCCCTCTCTGTCTCATGGACTGTACCACTTCATCAGCCTCCCCCCCCCCCTCCCTCAGCCTGACAGTGGGCCGCTCCCCCTTCTTCACCGGCCGCTTTGGTTGAAGCCAAACCAGAACATCATGGCGATTGATGGTAAGTAGGCCAATAACGTCTGTGTGCTGTGCCTGTGATGAACAGTGCGTGTCAGAGTTGGACACTGTGGACCAGAGGAGGGGGATTGTGGATGCAGCAGAACGGTGTCTTGTGTGTGTGGAGTCAGTGGAAGTAGTTTCCGTGTGTGATCTGTGTAAAGCGGTGGTTCCCCCCCCACCCCCACCCCCCGGGCTGAGACAGAGAGGTGTGCGTGTGTCGGTGGTGCTGAAAGGACAGCTCCACAGTCCTCACTGGGCTGGCTGCTGTTGGATTTCACTCCGGAGCTTCTGTCTCACGTTGAACTGAGCTGGTCGTCTGCTGCCTCTCTGCAGCTGGGACTCTACAACTGATACTAAACAGAGTGATCCTCAATCACACGGAGTTTGAGTCTGTGGCTTCGCTTGTCCTGTAGATCAGCCTTTGTCTTTTTTCCATCGGTGTATACCTTTACCTGTTGGATCCCGCTCTGTGTCCACACCTCCCTCTGCGTGTGTGACTCCACATGTCGCGAGCAGCTTGGGAGCTCAGTTTATCAGTTTGAGAATCCTCACAAGCTGCTGAGTGCAGTGTTTTTGAATGCCACTGGAAAAAGAGGACATTACAAAGCTTAGCAGTAAATAAGCTGTTGTGTAATAATGTAGAGTGGTAACCTTTACCCCATTCAGTCAGAATGACAGTCTGGGAAAATGTACACTAAGTGCTATATTCCTGAACATGTCACTTTAAAGCAAAAGTTGCTTCAAAGAGAACTGGTATTTAGTTTTAAAAGTAAGTATAGTAAGGTGAGAGTAAAAAGCTTGAATGCATCTGGTGAATACAAGTCAAATTGTGCATTCATGTGGTGTTGGAATGATCAGAAAAATAAGGTACTAACTGGGATAAATCATGTGAACACCACCTAAAGTTAGAACAACGACTCGGAAAGTCAAGTTGCAGATGTTATCACTTACGGAAAAAATCACATGATTTTATAATTAGCTCTAAACAGTAGTTTCCAATGAGAACTGGGTTAGGTTTAATATTACATTTAGGTCATTTGCACCTGATATCAGACTTTTGATCAAATACACCTGATCCCTTTTCTTGGCTCTTTGTAATAATGCAAATATTGGAATGATGGGTCCAGGTGTTGTCTAAACAGTCTAAACAGAAAAATTCAATACAAGATGTTTACAGCGTCCAAGTTTCGTCCTCATTCTTCAAAGCACATAAACACCAAAGTCTAATTAATGACTGCAACTCAGGATATATGGGACCTTCTGAAGAGTGAATTAATAAAACTTTAAGGACAAACTGATTCACAATTCAGTGAAACATGTAATAGAAATCTACATAGATGTTATTTATGTTTATGATCCTCAGCCCCTCTATTCCACATGCTGCAGTGTTAGGGGTGATGCATTATTCTAGTGTTTGATTAGATATTTTTGACATCATTTGACAGGAATGAAAACAGTCACATTCTAATCTGGAACTTGTTTATTGGATGACTTAACCTTATTTTGCCATTTTACTGGTGAAGGGAGTTACTGAAAACAGTGTGTAGTCTGGTATAAAGTACAGTTTAATGGAATGTGTTGAACTGTTTTTTTCACATGTTTGTGAAGAGTACATGAAGACATAGCTGAACGGAAGCATGTTACAACCTCAGATTTATGGTTTGTGTTTGGAGCCCGACAGATATATCAGTTGGCTGTTAATATCAATGATGTGAAAACTTTCTTTCTAAACAAAATAATGTAGAAATAATGTGCATTTATTTTTATGTTGTATGTTAAAAAAAATATTTATATTGTTCAAGTTCTGCATATGTGATGTATTTGTGTTTTTTTTATGTATAGTTATTTATTGTCGTAAATGACATCAAGCCAGAATTCTATTTCTTTGGCTAAAGGATTTAGATTCTTGGAATCATTTTTTAAGATATATTTATTGGCCCATATATCTGATAGGAAATGTTTTACTTCCTATATCAGCCTCCAAAGATTAATGGATCCATCTACCAGTCGAGCTCTAGTTTATATATCCCCTGGTTCAGGGTTTCACTTTTAATGAACCAGAAACAAAGGAGGAAACAGTCTGAAGTGTAAAAATACAAGAAGAAACAACAAAACCGGCAACTATTTACCCCTGAAGTCCTGAATCTCATCTCTACCTCGACAGCCAGAGTTATATGCTTGTTCTACTCCGTCCACTCAACCTCAACTTCCCACTACATTAGTCATGACAGTGCTGTTTCCTGAAAGGCCATGATTACAGAAGCGCTGTCAGTAATATTTCACTGGTTGGCTCTGCTGAGATTTATAACAGCAGCTGTGGGCATGACTGACACCTGCAGCATCCAGAGGCTGTGCTGTCATCACCAGTGGGAGGCCGGTGTGTCTGTCTGTACCTGTGATGTCAGGTCGGACGAACATCGTGAGGTGTCACAAAAAAAAAGACTTCTGCCTGATATTAATGTAGCTGTTATGACTGTGTGTGAATTTAGAGGTATGTCAGTCTCTGGCTCACTTACATATATTTTCATAACTCATCTTCTCGGCTTCACACTTGGCATGTGCATTGTTAAGGGCCCAAGGAAGTGCACTGTTGAATTTGGCTTGATTTCGACACATGATATGTTCAATATATAGACTTTGAATAAACAGGTGATCAGCGCTCTATAGCATCAGCTGCTGGGACAACCAGAATTATCACAGGCCAAGCAAACGACCCACTCCTCAACCCACTTCTGAATGTTTGCAACAGGCTCTGCAGTTGATTTAATTTACCAAATGTCCAACAGCTAAACGATTCAATTTGTAATGACATATGCAGCAAACTCTCACAATTGGTTTAATCGATTATGAAAACTGTATCAGCAAAACAGAGTTTGCAAAATGTCTATGAGGTAAAGTTAAAATGTTTTACGTGGAGGCAAAAGTATGAAACATGATGAAGACAACTTGTCAAATGATATAAGAAACCATTACTTTGTATTGACAGTTCCACCGCTCAACCCTGCGATTGACCGATTGACCATCTGCCCGAATGGATTCCACATATCCTGGTCGCGTTAATTTTTTTTGTGGCTTGTCAGATCGAAAGCAGCCTGGTTTGGTGGAGTAACAGAGAGGGTGCAGAGCAAGAGGTTGAGCTGTGGAAATATAGTCTGCTAAAAAATGACGATAACCGAGACTCTGCTATTCTTTCTCTTGTGCCTTTTGTCAGTCACCTCAGGTAAATCAAATTAGACCATTTGAAGTGTCAGGGGACAGATGTTGTTAGATGTTATATGGTTTTATTGAAATGTCCAGACCATGTGTTTTCCACGAGCCCTGTTGCTTCCAGTCAGGTCTCTTTCATCCTCTCCTCCCTGGCACCTCTGTTTGTCTTCGAGAGAAAGAAACAGAATATGAAGAGATAATAGCTCATACGTCTTCTGCCCATTTGTTCTAATGCGAGCTGTGAGGGAGTGGAGCTGGAATAGAGCAATAGTTCTTAATCAAAGAAGCAAAGAAGCTATGAAGCTTATAATTAAAGCTGCACTAATCAATGTTTTTGATACTAACAATTCATTTGCACATTACTATGCATAACATAAACACTGTTGCACTTAGTGACGTGCCCACAGAGAATTATCTGCTGACTCTGCAGGTTTTTCAATATGCATTTAGGTAGTTATATGAAAACAATTAATAAATTTATCGATTAGAATGGCCCTAGAGCACATTTAAATCCACTATTTATTTGGATCGGACACTTAATAGGAGAAAATATATGAGATTTCAAGAAAAAAGTTGTAATATTACATTATCATTAGTATTAGGACTTTGGAATATTGTGCACGAAATGTAATCTATATTCTGAAGAAACAACCACAGTGACTTAGAGGAAATGTTTGGTAGTGTGAGGTTATTGTTGGTTGCATCCATATTCTATTCAAAGTCTGTATTCTAGTCTTTCTCAAGAAACAATAAGATTGGTTCAAGTTGGTCAAGGAACAAAACTCCGCCGAGCACATTTTCAAAATATTACAACTTTCCTCTTGATGAAAATGTACTTTTTGTTTCTCTTAATAATATGACTTCATTCTCAAAATCTCAGATATACTCTTTACATGGCCCTGATACTCCATCGTACACACACTCATAGATGTCAGTCCCCTACATATTTTTTCATCAAGTTTCATGCTTATTCCCCTGCATGAGAAATCAGTCAAAAAAACACTGTATTGAAACATTTCGTGATAATCTGCAAAAGAATGAAGAGACAGGGCTGAAAACATAACCTTCTTGGCAGAGGTAATGATGGGAGAATGGCTATGTTTTGTCGCTCATGGTTACAAACCCAGATATTGTTACGAGCTCTGAAGTTCCCCTCAGCGATTTAGCAGCTTTCGGCTAATTGTTTTGGTTTTACGACCTTTGCTGTGTCTCTTCACTCCATCAGCTCTCATCTCTTTTGTTACAAACAGCAGCAGACAGATGTTCCTCTCGTTTGCCACTACGTGCAAACAGAATCATATTAAAACAGTGTCAGCGACCAACTGATTCTTAATTAAGTACACGACTTGAGTTACAGACACTGACCTTGACTGACTCTTGTGATGTTGTGAGACTCTTTCTCTGCAGTTTTATCAGTTTGTTAATATTCCTCTGTTGATCAGCCCCAGGCTCTTTTCCTTGTGTTCAGACCCTCAGATGTTTGATCTGTGCTGAGTTTGATGAGCATGTCATTCTTACAGAGTGTGTCTTTGACTTCTGGATACACAAAAACCAAACGCTCACGCTGTGTTATTAACTCATGGGCAAAGCAGAATCACAGAGGATCGCACACCCACTGCACTGACTCATCGTCAACAAGGATTTCTCTGTCCATTCGATTTTTCTGTCATCTCATCTTTTTGTCTGGTGAAGACAAGGCGATGAATTTGTCACTTGAAGGATTTTTTGCACAGTTTATTTATTGATCGTCTCTCGGGCTGACACACGTCCTGCGCGGAGACTGGGAGATGTATTGTGAATAACAGAGGGACAGTCAGATAGCATCATAACACAACACTTATTGTATTGGTAATGAGATTGTCCCAGTAGAAATGTTGGAGAAGCATAGGAGACAGCTGGAATTTGCTGGAAGAAAAAAGTTGATAACTTTAAAAGAAATGTACCAATGCCTGTGCTTGTTTTCAGGCTGCAGGTATGTCACCTTCACTGTGTTTGCGAAATGAATATTCTGGCTCTAGATTTGGCAGATGTGGTTTTATCACTTCTAAAAATAAGGCATCAACTGCACTACTTTGAGAGTGTGTTTCCATGTCCCCGGGCTATGGATAGTAATATGGAGCAGTGGTTATCTGTGACCTCCCACAGTCCTTATGAGAAAACTCAGTATGTTGTGTGTTGCAGATAGCGTCTGGAGGAGCATGTTGCTGCTTCCTGAATTTACAGCTGAACTGTTAAATATAGACAGGCTTATCTTTGACATGCTGCATCCTCCGCCAGTTAATTGGCTTAGCCGGAGCTTACGCTGACGTCGCTCTCCTTGTGCCTTTCATTATGTCAACAGGAAGATGTTTCATGAACAACCTGATTAACACAAACCTTCCCCCTGTCAGGTTCATTTAGAGACTGAGAGATGTTCCTGTAAGTGGTCTGCTTCATCTCGCTTCTATTGTTGAGAGGACATGAAGAGATCCCATGAAAAGAATAACTGACTCTGGAGAAGGAGCACTGAATGCTTGCCTTCATGCAAACACTCAATAAATCTGTAGAAATCAATTAAGACCCATTGCAGGTCCATTAAAGAACGTCAAGTCAAGTCAAGTTCACTATTTCAAAATGTAGAAAATGTCTGACTGTTCATTTTTCTTGCTTATGTTGTTGACAATTAGTTTAAAAAATGGCTCCATGGGATTTATTGGGTTATTTCATTAACTGTTGTTAGAGATCTGATCCAGATGATGGTGATCTGGTAGAAGATCAGTATGTGGCCTATGTGTGTGTATTGTCAGTGTGTGACACATTCAACAATGTTTGGAAGAAGCTTGTGCCACAATCAAGTTGATTATTATGTGGAGAAACTTGCTGCCTTCATTTTCTGTTCATGATTATAACCTGGCAGTGTTTTTTCATGGTTTCTTAATTGGGTTTTATTATGGTGTCATTTTCATTAGTAGACTTGTTTACATATATTAAGTTATTAAGGTGAGACATTAGAATCAAATGCTGCTTGTCTTGTTTTGCGTAGCAGATCTGTGATCAAAACCAAACATCAGTGGTAGAATACAGCAGTATGTATTCTCATGAGCTTTGGTTTAAGCATTTTTTATTTGCAACATATTCCAAAATGATGACAGGCAAAATGCCTCATATTTCTTCTATTGTTGAGAGGACATGATGAGAACTAATGGAAAGAACAACACTGACTGGTTTTGGAGCAGGAGCACTTAAAGGTCCAGTGTGTAAGATTTAGGTGAAAGGATCTATTAGCAGAAATTTAATGTAGAATAATCCTCATGATGTTTTCATTAGTTCATTTCATCTAAATTGTATGAATTGCAGTTTTCTTTACCCCAGAAAAGGCCCTTTATATTCAAAAACTTTATATTTACATTGAGGGGGTCCTCTCTATGGACACTCATTCTCTTTTGGTTTTGGTTTGATTATAGATTCCTTGTATGTTTTTGCCTGTACCTTTTGTTTTCCTGTGTTTGGATTTATGTTTTCTCCCTGAGTTCTGTTTCCTGTTTGATGTTGTAGTTTCTGCTCCTTGTGTGTTTTCACCTACCCTATCTTCCCCCTCTGTTCAATTACCCCTGCCTCCCCTGTGTATATAAGTCTCTGTGGTTCTCGTTGTCATCGTACATGGTTGTGTCACCACGCTGTCATCGTTTCGCCTCCCTCATCGCTCTCAATAGAGTTTTCTAGTGTCTTCCTTGTTTTTGCTGTTAGCCTTTTTTGAGTTATTGGATTTTTGGATTTTGTTTGTTCTTGTAAAGAACCCTGCCTCATTAAAAGGAAGCTTTTTGTTAAACCTTTGGTCTCTGCATCTTCCTGCTTCAACTTAATCGTGACGTTTAGTTGCTGTAGTTGTGCACTTGAGGTATTGATATTAATAATTGATCAAATGACTATAAAAGGGTCTCTCAGTCACAAAATACAGACAAATAGCCTGGGATACAGGTTTGGCCATCTTGTGCTGTAGACCTGATTTGGTGCAGGAGTCTGCGCAGTAGGGTTAATGATATTTATGTTCATTTACTTTCTTACACAGAGTTAGATGATCAATGTCGCTCTTATGTCTGTACAGTAAATACAAAGTTTACTTGTTTGCCTATTTTAGCATAAAGACGGGACACAGTTCGTATGTAGCAGTTAGATGTTTCCTCTTGATTCAATGTTCTCATTCAGATCTTGTGCTGAACTATTTCTTTAATTTTAAAGATCTTGTCTATGTAGCTTGACTTTCAAAAGTTTTTTCCCTCTGATCTCAGATCACCAAATAACTCTGTCAGGTCAATTTCCTCAGCCCGACTTTCTGTGTCACGGCCTCAGTCCGTCCTTCTCTCCTGAACCTGGACGTGTTCGCCTCAGCAGCCTGATCAGAGGGGGCAGGTCGAGGAGATTCCTCATAGAAACTGGGACAAACCCAAAAAATGCTGCCAGCCTGGCCCCAGACGTCTGCACGAGGGAGGGCTGCGAGGCCCCAAATGTCACCTTGATTTAGTGTCTTGAGTTTATACTCCCGAGTGAGACACACTTCCTGGTGAAGTCAAGGGAGAGAAACAAGAACCGAGACATTGCACTCATTGATCTCAACTGGTGATCAATTCTGACTCGAGGGGGTCACATGACCTGCTACATGTACTGATGAGGTTCGAAGAGCCTGTACTGTCTTTTCAGTATTGACACTTTACATGACGCTGTGAGTGCTGTTACAGGTATCGTTTAAATGTTGGAAGAATTGAAGCGCAGGTAACATGGAAATGCATGCTGATTATCATTCACCATTTTTACACAAACTCTGGAGAAAGTCCGCACAATTGGGTTTGGACATTTTGCCTTTCAAATTTGAAGAATGCAGCTGGAGATTCTCTAGTCAATTGCATTCACAACAGGAAAATCTCCAGAGTGCTTATGCGAGGGCCTGCTCCAAGGTAGAGCATGACATATTAAATAAATATGCTGCTGCTGAATTCACGTATTTGTTTGCAGCACATTAACACCAGCAACAACCTTCTCTGAAGGATCTCGCTGTCGTTCCAACTTGACTTTGTCCTCTACATGTATGCTCCTCTTTTTCATCCTGAGATATTTGGATTCATTTTCTTTTTGTTTTTCATTCGCGTTTGAGAAATGTCATCAACTCACTCATCAAATTCACTTGGCATAATCCTGCTGTTTTTTCACATTGGCTTATATGGACATGGGCTAGATAAACTCCGGCACCTCAGTCTCAGTGATCTCACATACGTTATATAAAAAATATTTATATTTATAACATACGTTATAAATATATATTTCTTTTATCAGTTCGGTTTGAAAATGAGGTGGATTATTGGAGGCTGGTGTCCGTTTTCCTCCTGAAGCTGAAAGCAGCACAGTTTACTGACTGATCAGGCTTCAGACTCTATAAAGTCATGAACATTGCAGCAACTAACAATCGATTTATCTGTAGAAATCATGTGAGACTCATCGCAGGTCTATGAATAACATCAAGTTGTTCAGTATTGAGGTTGTAGAACATGTCTAACTGTGTTTTTAAGGGGTTCATCTTTTCTTGCTTATGTTGTTGCAGTGAAGGTTCACTGATAATTCAAGTCACCGAAAAAGCCTCGGAAACAAAAAGTTTAGGAATCGTTTAGAAAGGATGGGTGCATTTCCTTGACCTTTATTGATGTTTGGAAGGGGCCACAGTCTAGTTGAATATAATGTGGAGAAACTTACTGCACATTGTCTGTTAATGATTATAACCTGGCAGTTATTAAGGTGAGACATTAGTGAATCAAATGCTGCATGTTTTGTGTAGCACATCGTGACTATGATTAAAAAAAAAAAAAACATCAGTGGTAGAATAGAGTGGTATGTAATATCATGAGCTTTGGTTTCAGATTTCTTTTTTATTTGCACTATATTCCAGAGTGTAGTTTTGTAGCTTGTATGTTTGACATGAGCTACCAGCTCTGTATCTGTAAGTGTGCATGTTTCCATGCGCTCTTGTGTTATTGAAGAGCACATGCAGAAAATAAAGAATGTTATTTTTGTCAAGTGTGCTGAGTGAAAGAGGAGTGAAAACCCACTGGGAGTTTCCTCCCACACACAGCTGCTGTATCGATCTGCTGGGCAACAGCTCTCAGCTCCTGGTTTGGAAGAAAACACTCTCAGACAGTGTGTTTTCACACACACACACACACAATCTCAGTCTCAGTGAGGTGTGTGTTTAGATCAATGTTTGATATCCTTTGACAGGTATCCTGCGACACTAAGTAACCAGATGAAAACATTAGCTGTGGCCCTTGGTGACAATTAGGGCTGTGATTAACAATCTATTATCTATAAGGAAAAATGTTTTTATTTTCTAAACCACTTTATATTCCATTTATTATCATATAAGGCAGAAACAAGCTTGGTTGTAGCTTGTAAATGTTTGGTATTTGTGTTTGATCTTTGTTTACCTGCTACAAAACAGGCAGATTAAAGTCAAACTTTTACTCTACATTCAAGTTGTGCGTAAATGTAGATGTGATATGACTTTATGAAAATTATGCTCACTCTGTTGCATGAGACCCAAGAGTTTTTAACTAACATTCTGATTTCACCCAGATAAAATCCTGAGATGATCAATAAAAAAACATATTGGAAAGACTAAAAGCGCAGATCAGGACTTTGCTAAGTCCCATTAGAATTCGCTCAGTTGTTTTCTTTTAAATCATTCCATTGTGTAGAATATTTTCTGAATTAATATATTTCTGTTGTCTTAAATAATGTTCTCAGTCCCAAAGTTTACGTAGTAAAATTGCTTGTTTTGTCCAACCAACTATGAACAAACCCAAAATATTCTGTATATCACAGATGAAGAAAACCAGCAAATATTTAAATTTGACAAACTACAACCAGTAGTTCTGTTTTCGATTTTTTTCACATTACATTTAAATTGTTTTAGACGAATTTGATGTAAATGTTCTGGCTAATTGTTTCCGTTCTAGTTCTTAAGTTTCTGTCTGTACTGAGAAGGTCAGACTGAGCTCTACTCTTAACAAAGAAACTGTGTCAAATCTGAGCTACATTTTTAAATAGACATGTGACCTTTCACAGACTGATGACCTAATCCATATAGGATGACAAAAGGAGGGAACATATCTTTAAATACAAATGTTTTCTCTACTCGGTGTGTAAGGTTTGGTAAAACATTTTATTTCTAATATTGTACGTGATGTGGAGCTTTGCTTTTGAGTCTGCCTGAACAGGAGATACATGTGTATGAAAAACGAGGCACGAGATAAAGGTCAGCTGTCAGAACGAGCACAGTGACGGCATTTGTTCCACTGTTGTCTCAGTACGTGCGGCACATAATGTTACAGGTGTCACAGCTGGAGGCAGCAGAGCTGTTACAAAGCTCAACCTGTGGACGCATCCCAGAGGCTGCGGCAGAGCTCAGAGCCTGAGAGGCCGTCACATGTGTGAGTAACAAAGCTGAATTACAGTCAGTCTGGAGGCCTGTCTGCTGAGGAGCAGCCACACTGAGCACTGTCTTTACAGGCCTGGATGTGTCTGAGTAATAGTGTCTCAGTATCTACTGTGCCCCACAATGCTCTGCTGGACACACACCCAGGCAGCTGCCACCCATTGGGTGCAGCCCACTGAGCTGACGGAGAATGATAACATACAGTGACAGAGGACCTGAGTGAAGACGCGCTGGTAGAAATCTCCGCAATGAACACGGTTCTGTTGCTTTTACCTGAGAAAGAAGAGGTTTCTCTGTAGCTGCCGGTTAAATGTTGATGGCAAAGTTGCTCAGTTCACCTCTTCTATCCAACAACTACTGCACAGAATGCCATGGAATTCCAATGTAGAATGAACGTGAGGTTCAGAGTCATGGTGTTGAGTAACATGCAAACTAAAATTAGCAGGTATACGCAGGTTTTTACTTTGGATAATCCTGTTAAAAATGCAGTTAACTCCTTTCCCATTGCCAGTAGAGAAGCTCACCTCTTCATGCATCGTGTTTGATGTCACAAGTGCCGAATATTGAGGCGCCCTCTCACTTCGCTGTCTCGTCAGATTAGTGCGTTCATTCCCATCACTACTGATCGGAGCTGGAGCCAATAAATACCTGTGTCTACTGCAAAGTAATTTGACCTGGGAGTGAATACTGAACATACCCATTGCAGACAAAGGCCAGATGTTAGTGGGCTTTCTGACCAGTGGAAAGGGGGCTACAGGGTTTGACTAGGTGTTCTGTCAGTAAGAGATATTCTCCAAAATTTTAGATTTTTGTTTCTGTTATGTCAGAACAAAAATATCAGATGTGAAAGGTGCCTCTGACCATGGTCCACACTAATGGACCAAAATGTATTCAGACTTTTTTTTTGGATAGTTCAGGCTTTTGGACTCATTGCAGGAAGTTACCCAGGCTCCCCAATTTACTTGCAGCCTTTAGTGAATCATGACAAGGACATTTGGACTAATGTCAGGTATGTAGCTGAAGTTGGTGATACTGGTAGTAATACCATGATATTGGTTGGTTCAGACTTTCAGGTGTGAAAACATCCTCATAGTTAATGTCCAGGTTTAAACCCTACTGTCATGCTGATTTGAGACCTATTCAGTTGTAGAGAAGGCTGTTAGCTATGGCCAGTACAGAGAGACTGTAAAATATGTTACGATAAACACCGCTGAAGCTTTTTCTTCCCAGGTTTTCTTCCGGTGAGACAGAATACTTTGTTCTCATATTTACAGGGGCCATTACAGACTGTAAATGGGCCTCACATGGTTTGTACAAATGTATCTCACTGCATAGTTTTACTAAGACACCTGCTTTCTCACTAGAAACACACTTGGGATGAATTATCTCAGTCCAACAGCGTTATGTATTGTATGTATCTTAAATCATTGAGTCACTGAGGTCTTATCTGCAATATAATTCAAAACAGGACTAATAAAAAATCAGCATGGTCCTGTTTAACTCGATTCATGAGACTATTCTTGTGTTTGTTCTCTTATGTAATCATGAAGTGAAACAGTGATACAGGGGAGCATTCATGTCGCCATGATTTAAGATTTGAATACCACCCTCACATGCTGCTTTTCCTTTTATGTAAGCGAACCAGATGACATGTGAGGATGTTGTAAAACTAGAATAATGTAAAAATATTAAAGTTGAGCTGAAGAGAGGAAGTGGAAAGGTGTGAGAACTGAGAAGATAGAAGGAGGTTATGAAAACCTCAATGACTATTAAGTGAAGATAAAATATTTTGATGGCTATGGGCCGAACAGAACAAATTTAGTAAGGTCTTATCACACTGATGTGTGTTGAAGTGGGAGAGCTGATAAGTTTTAATTTGTTATTTGATTCTAACTGGATGAGACTGCCCCTTCTCCATGATCACCATGATCTCCAGTTCAAGATGGTGGCATCCACCATCCTATGTCCTACATATTTCGGTTTCATTTTGAACAGTGGGAGGAAGTGGAGATTCATCTTTACATATACTGTTGATAGTTACTCCACCTGAACAAGCTGAGACAGGCAGTAACATTAAGTCATGTATGTACATCCAAGTCTTTCGCATATATCATTAACTTCTCATCCGTCAATATTTGAAAAACGACACAACCGAGGTTTGTTTCCAGCACAGCTAGAGCAGATGAACGGCTTTTACTCTGTGTTCGTAAGATCCTTGCTGAAGCTTAAGAGAAGAAAATGAAATTAAACTAAACTCTGAACACCCACATCACACTGTCATCACTGAGTCTCTGTCAGTGTCCTCTGTCTGTTGTCTTCTGCTGGAAATCTGTCAAAATGTACAAACATGTTTAAATGTGTTTCCATGTGTTTGTGTTGTGTGTCCTTCCCTCCATCACAGCGTGGCTCATTGAAACTGCATTGTCTTTCCAGGTGGCGAGCGTAACTGTGGAGTGCATGAGCTGATCTGCGTCAGAAAAGGTAGGGCGGATCACAGCTCTGCCCCCGCTCCACCCTCCCCTTCAGCACGTGTCACCGTTTTACTGTCAACGTTAAAACTCGTCCTTGTTCTGCTGTTGTTTGTTTCAGTCTCCTGTTGTTCTGTGAGCTCATCGCTTCTGTTCTTTGTTTCCTGTTTCAATTGTCGATGACATTAAAATGTTTGAAGAAACATCAGAGACACATTCTCACAAGTCAAATCAAGTATAAGACACTTAACAATGAAAGTCTTTTTCTGTATAATTATCTTGTCATCACTGTGCCCAGTATGGCTAAATTGCTATTTAAATGCCTTAAAGTAAATAATTTGTGCTCGATTAAGTTACAAAGATGAGTTGAATAAAATAAATTTATAGCATATTACTATAAATTCAAGGTATTTACTAACCTTCTCACCATGTGGTATCTTCTCCAAACTACCCACTTGACTAGTTATCAAATTCTTATGACTTTACAAACTTTACTATGAATAACAAATGTATAAAATATTTTTTTACAGGGTTATAATATGCAATTATCATTTAATTTGATTTGAAAAAAAACTTCAATTAAAGTTTTCATATAGACAAAAATAAACGAAAGGCTCATGTTGAGCGATTTTATTGGTTAACAGCTGAATCAGTCGAACAGATTCAGAGTTGCTAAAAACTGGATGTATAATCTGATCTAACTGAAGGTTTTGATTGACAGATTATTTTATATTGGACCCCAAAGTTACACTGTTTAGTAATTTTAGTTTTTTTCATTTTCAAACCTTACATACAGGAGATGTTTAGTTCTCCAGAAAAATAAATAACATATGCAGTTTAAGAAAGAGAAAGTACTCGTATTCACATACATATTAGATAGTAATAGTTTTTAATAACTCAATATCAACAGTTTCCCATGTTTTATAAGTTTCCTTTCACAACATTACCACAATACTTAAAATCCTAATTTTTTGCAGGTTATGTTGAAACGTAGTTTATGTTGTTGTTTTTTCCTTATATTATTTTCAGTAAGAATTTATTGATACCTTATAGACACAAAATAATTCAAATGCATGCTGTGATCTAAAGAACATTAGAGGGGTAACTACAACAATAGTGCATTGCACGTAGTCATCTTTAATATTTAATGGATAAACGACACTTGACTGTATGTTTGTTGAATATCAAAGTAATTGTAATAATAATGTACCTTACTTCTCGTTCTGTCACAGGAGTGAGTGAATGTAGGTGGATAGTCATGATGGTGCTGCTACAGAATTTTTCAGACTCAGTGTGAGGTGTATTTCTTTGTCAGGGCACTCTGGGTGAAAATGACTTTTAGAAACTAAAAATGTCAGAGTGGATTCAGAGGGTTTTTATTCCAGTGGATCATCCAGCTGAATGGTCAGGCTCTATGAATGTGTGTGTGTGTGTGTGCACAGTAGGTACTGTGCTGTGGAGCACTGTCTGAACATGTGTAGGAGTGTGTGTGTGGGTGCTGATGACAGTGCTTATGTGCTGCCTGTGGAGTGTGTGGGCGTCTTTGTGCTTCTGAGATGAGTTTGTGGTTTTTGACGTTCAAAATGACAGTTTCCATGTGAACAAAACTAAACAAAGACAACAAGAGACGTGCAACAATTAATGAAATGAACGAATCAATATTTGTCAGCAGTGAAAACACCAAAGAACATTTATATTTTTCACGCATACAGTATTCATACAAGTACTTTCACATACTTACTTTACTCTAAACCTAAACACAACAGTTTTAGGAATTCACTGTTAGCTCATCATCATCATCTATTAATTATTAACTATGATTACAGGGTCAGCTAAGCAGCCCAAATGTTCTTTATTCAATCTATGCCCTCTTGTTCCTCCTGGACGATCTGTAAATCCCTTCAGGGGTTGTGCGAGGTGTAGTCCTGTGTCTCACCAACATCAGACATCTCAGCACAGAGGAGTAACAGCTGAGGCATGGTCTCTTGGTGTCATTGTTAAAACTGTCAGACAAATCATCCTCTGCCTCCGAACAATCAAACTGTCGCAGAGGTTTTTATTTGTTAAAGTTACAAAGACGTGTTCTTCATTTTTTTTTTATCATAATGATTCATTTAGACCAGCACAATCAGTTCAAACCATAGACTGTATATAAAGAGGTTCAAACATTAATTCAGATGTTTGTACTCGTCCTTGCGCATCTGGAATCATCTGTAAAGTAAGGTTTGCTTCCGGCTGTACTCGGGCTCCCCCTACAGGTGGGATGTGTAATTCACTGTTGTAAACAATTTAGGGCCTGAGCCTCCCCCTGTACACAGCTGTGCACATCTGCATTTGTTAACAAGCTGAGGGAGAAGAGGACAAAGAACCAAGTGGACTTGGGTCAGTAGCATACCAGCTTACGAGCTAACACAGGAAAGAAATAGCCGGCACAGTCAACTAGGTCCGAGCATGATGCGTATCAAATCACATCAAATTGTTTGGCTAACTTGCTAAACCTCTATAGAAATGGGTTAAACTGCTTCTAATGATGAACTAATGAGTCGACAATTGCACTTACACAACCAATCATTAAGCAGAACAGCACAAGAGAAAGCAAACAAGCAAAAGTTACAATTTACTTCTTCCATCACTACGTCAGGTCAACTTCTCTCCTGTTTTCTTTGGCCTCGTTTATTTGCCCAAAATTCACTCTTGTTCTGTTTCTAACTTCAGTTTCTTTAGTAGCTCTGCTGAGATGTCTGCGCTGAGAATGGCGAACTAGTCTGTTATAGCTAGCTATGCCGTAAAGCAGGTGTTAATGTTCCAGAACAGTATGCCAGAGTTACATAGTGCAGTCCCAGCCATGCAGGGGTTGCTGTGGCAATCATAGACATGCCATTCTCCCTGTTATAAGTTTTCAACCATCAGAATGATTTTGAAGCTGTTATTTTAATGTACAAAAATGAAATGACCTAGTTTTGCGATCAGTAAAGCTTCCAGTTGATAAGTCCTCTGTCTCTAAAACAGTGTCTGCTATAAATCGGTCTTAATATCTGAACTCCACTGCAACTTGACTTTTTCTTATCGTTAATCTACCTGTATTCAACACGTTCAGGTTCTCATCTTTATCTATATCTTCTTGCAAAATCTTTTAGCTGTTACCCTTAATGACAGAATTAAATGTCGGTCCTCTTATTTGCATTGTGTATACCTGATTAATTCAGTGTTTTTGGTCTAACAGGCCTAACACAGCAGAAAAATACCTAAAACACCTAACAACCCCCACAGAATAGTTGCATCATAAACCATATCAGGTTCTCATCAGCAACACAGACGGTGTGTGAAGACTTCAGACACAAGTTTTTCATATATTGAAATTCTTTTTAGATGTGTATGACATGAATGCCTTTTTAATTTCCCTCAACTTCCTGTGACATCTTCATTATCATATTAATTTAATTATTGATTTGATTGGGATCTCTGTTAGCTGATTGTCCTGGGGTCCACACATCGGTGACTCTCTTGTTCCTACTGGAACTTATTCATTATCAAGACATTTTCAATCATTAACATATTCTCATCTTAGACTTTATAAAAAGATGGACGACATGTAACTGTCACGTGGCCAACTTACGCATTTCGATTCAGAGTCTGCACAGTTGCCATTAGTGTATGAGGCCTCGGTAGTGAGGGCCTACCGATACACATGCTCAACCAATCATGAGTCAGTCTCAGCTGTCAATCAAGATGTTTCACCTCGTTATGACAGCAGCAAATAACAAATTAAAACCAAAATTACTGGAAGACTGAGCACAATGACATACATCAGCGTGACAGCTTAAATAACAGAAACCCTCTTTGATAAATATTCATTTGACTTATTTTGTTTGGTCCATGTCTTATATACTAACACAAAGGAGGTGGGGTGTATGACCTATACTGCAGCCAGCCACCAGGTGGCGATCGAGATGCTTTGGCTTCACTTTTGGGAGCTGCCATGTCGTCCATACATACATCCCCCCCCAACACACACATGTTATCTAAGACCTATTCTCAGTGTTTAAATGCAGCAGAGTTGATTTTTTGTATGTTGAACAGCAAAAAGAGAAATGATGATAGATGCTCTTCACTGAGTTACAGCACCACAATATCCTGTAGCAACACGAGTAAGTACCGGGTTTGGTGATGGAGGAGGGGTGAAGACAGGATACACATTTTGCTTATAGAATAATTCAAACACATATATTCATACATTGTGGTGTGATGTCAGGAAGGCCAATGTAAAGACAGAGTCTCTGTGGGTTTCTGTGATTCAGTCTTCCTCTCCCTGTCTGAGCCTGTTGAAAGGTGCGGAGCAGGATCCCGCTCCATCTGTGCTGTGAATAATTCAGTCCACAGTGAGAAGCTGGTATAGTGTGAGCAGACAGGCATTCCCATGGTATCACGCCTCCTGTGACCAAACACAGTCGGCTACCAAACAATGGTCCCAGCTCATTACAGGCATATCCAGACGAGAGAACAAACAATTAGTCGACTTACTTTTTCATTCATTTAGTTTTCTCAGCAGAGCAAGAAGTAACAATATGTTATCCCACATCTTCCCTTGTTCTTTAGGTATGAAACAGTGAGGCTGTGATTATGTAACAGTCTTATTGTTAAAGCAAACTGGGCTGCTCTGGTTTTTACACACTTACATTTTCCAGACCTGCAGCAGATTCAAATGTTTGTTTCTTGTGCACAAACGCATGACGCCAATAGGTGAAGTAAATACATAGATCGAGTGAAACAAATGCAGTGCAGCAGTGAAGTGAAAACAGTCACACTAATGTCCAGGTAATTCTTTCAAGCATTATACTGGATATAGAAAAATAACAGACGGCTCATCATATGTTATCATCATAAATATGAAAATTAAGAAAGATTACAATATTTTATTTAAATACTTGTTCATGCTACGTTAGCTCATTATCTTCCTTTTATAACTAGTGCTGTCATTATTATGCCTCTGTTCCAGTGACCAGAGGCATGTCTCCACTTTGTCCGTCCGACGCAGTGATATCTCAAGAAAGAATTTCTTCTTTCCCCACATGCTAATTTTGTACCATTAATCACTTTGTACTTATGTGACCCCTCAGCGGTCTCACTGATACTGTTCAGTGAATGTTCAGAGTCCGAGTGGCTACTGCTTGATGTAAATGTTTTCTTTGATCACAGTGAACATATTTATTCACATATATATTCATATTAACAAGTAGTTGTGCGTCAGTGAGGTGACAGCTGTGGAGACATTATGTTTCCAAGTTGTCTATCTGTCGTATTCTTGTGAGGTCATTTCAAACTTGTCACGAATGATAAACTGATTCGATTTGTGTGGTCAAAGATCAAGGTCAATGTAGGTGAGGTGCTATTGCACTAATGAGCTATAACATGAAATGTCTAATTGGATAAAAATTTGCAGCGGTTTCATTTTATACATCAAAGGTCAAAGTTACTTTAACATCATAATGTTCTGCATTAAACCTTTTATGGCTTATACTTAACATCATCACTCTATATCTGTATTAGTCCACTCAGATGCTTTAAGAGGCCACCCTTCCACATGAAGGTTTTCAGAGTGTTAATCAGCACAGGAAAAACTGTTGTATTGAAGATTGGGCTTGAAGTCTAAAAAGTCTGAGTTACAAACTGAGAGCGATGAGTTTGAAGTATTTGGACGTTTTCAGGAAGAACATTTCAAAATGAATTGTAATTGTAGGATTGGGGTTTAACAGGATTAGGTAAAACCTACCCTTTAAATTTTAGGGTTGATCCAGATGTTTTTAATCAGGTTATTTACATCACGCAAACTTTGTGGGGATTAATCCTGAGATCTTGTTGAAAGCAATCTGGTCTATTTACTGGACTGATTTTATTGAGTGTGTGAAATTTGGTGCAGTTTGATTAAATCTAAGGAGACTGATGGACCTTGGCAGAGGTATGCACTCCTGTGACGGCACTATGAAATGGCAAAAGTGTAACTTTCGAAGTTTGTTGCAGTTCATCAGGCAAATGGTCACTGACAGAGAAGTTGGTGACCGAATCAAGTCAAGACAGCATGTGGGAGCTGTTTTCCATAACATTTGATCCACATGGGAAGGGTTGTTTTCAGCAGTGAGAATGGGAGTCAGCAGCAGTTTGACTGTTTTTTTTACACCCTTTTCAACTTTTTCCTTTTCAATGCACATTACAAATTCTGTGGATAGTGGTGAGAAAACACTGTGGTGCACACACCTTTGTGTTTTCTCTATTAATCCAGATTTAAAACATCTCGCAATCAGTATTTGTCTTTTTATTCCCCATGCATCGTACTGGATTTGCTTGTTTAATGGTGTACTTTCTGAAATGTAGAAATTAAACAGAAGAAAGTTATCACCAGGTTCACTGCATAGGATGTTGTGTAATTGTTTTTTTCTAATAACATAATCATCCTGTAATCATCTTCTTTGATACAAAGCCCTTTACTGGAGCTGCACACAGAGTGGTCATGTCCTCACAGCACCTCATAGTGTCTGATTGTACGGGTGCAGTTTCCTCTTTAAATCAGAAAAAGGTCTCAAGGGAAGTCTAAGCTAATTATTTCTTATGTGTCCCTCCTTGATAAGGAGCAATGACGCTATGTTCCTTTCACACATATTAGCCTCATGTGTATTGACTCATGAGACTGATCTGATCTGCTTCTAACTCTCTAACTCTTTCTCATAGTATCCTCAGCCAGTTTTCATTATGTTGTGCAAAAGAAGCTGAAATTTTCCTCAAAGTGACATTTTAGTAACGTTGTGTTTTTGCTTGTTAATTTGGAACTCGTACTCAGGAGACAGACTGTTAGCACGGCACGCTGGAGTGAGTTCTTTAATTTTGTGCCTCTGATTAAAACATAATTGCTTTCGTTTATTTCTGAAAAATGTCAACACGCTGAACACACTGCAGGAGGTCACCCCTGACGACTGATTGCTGCTGAAAGAAAATGTGTTATTTTTTAGTTTACATGGAACGTTTGGCAGCAGTTGAGGACAAATGTGTATTTTAGCGCATTTATTTACTTTGATAAGACGAGATTGATCCACTGCCAGAGGAAAGCACAGCTGAAAAACACAGCCGCTCAGAAGAGATGCCTTCTCTGAGGTGCACCTGATGACGACTTGATGGCGTCCCTGAGGGCGTTGGAAGGTCGCACCTGAGCTGGAAGGCTTTTCATCTGTCACAACCTCACTCAGATGGTTGTCATCAGCAGCTTTAACAAATCCTGTCTGTATCTAATGTCGCCGAATCAAACCGTGTCTGCTGATGTGCAGCAGCCAGCGTTGCCTTTAATGAGATTTGACTCGCCTGTGTATCTGGAGCCTGGAGTGACGCTGCCCCTGAACTTGTTGCTATGGCAACCAACAGGTTGTGTCTCTGCAGTGTTACAACCTCGGTCTCTCTCTTCTCTCTTCTCCTCATGCACTTGTTTTCCATGTCTTCCTGACTCTAGACAGGCCTCCTTGTTTTTTTAGTATTGGATTAATTTTATTATTAAAAGAAAAATGATGAAAGACAACAAATTTACTATTAATAATAATAAGCA
This sequence comes from Paralichthys olivaceus, assembly GCF_024713975.1. Classification (NCBI taxonomy): domain Eukaryota; kingdom Metazoa; phylum Chordata; class Actinopteri; order Pleuronectiformes; family Paralichthyidae; genus Paralichthys; species Paralichthys olivaceus. Next base: position 23,641,815 of record NC_091104.1, on the reverse strand, counting down.
CTGGTTTACAAACTGGAACGCTCTACTGGCTTCTACTGGCAGGAGACATGTAGAAACATCTTTAGTGTGACACTAGTCACACCATCATCATCTCTTCCACGGTCTAAGTTCTTACTGAAATCTTTTATGCCAAAGTTGATTCATGTTTTGATATGAACAATTCTTTTTCAGTCTCTCCAGAGGTGCTGGGGTTTCTGACAGCTATTGGACTCTTCATCATCCTCATGACCTTCCTCTTCTGGTACCTCAACAACAAGTTGGAGCTAGAGAATCCAGGGAGCCTGCAGTGCCTTGATGAGTTCAGGAAAACCACAGAGCTGCAAGGTAAAGCTGCTCATATACACATCATGTGTGGTTTTATGCTCAGGTTTCTCTTATGGGAGTTTCTCTCTTAAGATATTCCACCATATTTCTAATGGAATCACATGTTTTACTGTTTTGAGATACTTGGAGTCAGGTTTATGCTGTTTCTATAAGAGCCACAGTTTCCAGTATACACACAGTAACACACAGTTCATCTGATGTAACACTAGATACTTCAGCCTACGCGGAGAGATAATTTATTCATATAGCACTTTTCATAACATAAAATGTATTTCAAGTTGCGTTATAAAAAGTGAGTTAAAAAACAACAGATCCCTAAAATCAGAACATACTAAGACACTAAAGGATGTAAAATCAAGCAATGTTAATAATAAAAATAAAATCTTTGAGATTAATTTTAAGAAAGACAATCAAAAGGTTTATTTTTTATATTTTTTTTGGTATTTTTTTATATGTTTATATGTACTAATCTAAAAGTTAAGATGGTGCCAGGCTGCTTTGGCTTTAAAAACGTAAGGGAATTGTAAATATATGTGTATTACAGTTGTCTAGGCATGAGAATACAAAAGCATGGCTACATTTCTTAGCATCCTCTCAAAAAAGGTATAGTCTGACTCTGACAATGTTTCTTAGATGTTAAAACATTTTTTTTAATGTGGCTTCCAGTATAAACAAATACATTTAATTGGAAAAGAGAAAAGAGATGTATTTTGCAAATATGTCAGCGTGGACCTGGCAGATACTTTATGTTCCTTTTTCACCTAACTTGTGTGGAGTGGACAGAATTTGTATTCTTTAAAAAATAGTAACCACAGGTAGTGCAGCACTTTAAACTACACTTTCATACAGGATTTTATCATAACATTGTTCGAGAGCTTCTACAGGTTCCAGAAAGTTCTACATCAGCTGGACTCATGTTACTTGTGAAAAGTATAGACCTTCTCTGACCCTGACCTTTCTCAACCTGTGAGGGGGTGACTGTCACTGACAGATGTTGGGATGTTTACATGTCATCTGCAGCCGAGGCCTCAGAAGTTTAAAAGGTTGGTGGCCCCAGGGAGCCAGGGCCCCTCAGGGAGCCGGCTCTACCCTGAGTACCACTGGTAAACCTTCAGTTAAAACAAAGGGAGGCAGTGTGAGCTGGCTAGCTGATTCTTCCTGGTGTCTATTCATTTGTCTTTTTCTGCAGTTAATTTATTTTAATGACAACGTTTATCTATTTTGATTTATTTTTACAGGGATTGTGTTTAAATTAAAAATAAATCTAGTCAAAGAAGCCCTTCTATCGCTTCCACAATTAAGGGAGTCATAGAAAGGCGATGCTGTCCCCTGCTGGAAGAAATAGGAAGTTACAACTACAGTTTCAGTGGTTGATCCTCAAGAATAAACTGACTGAACGGCTCCTATTTTTTGTATCTTTGTGATTTTGATTGTTTTCTTTTTTCTATCTCTTACACACACATAAAAATTAATATCAGTTTCTGTAATGCAGTCCTAATTATGATCATCTTTTTATGTAAACGCATGGCTTCAAAATAACCATGGCCACAAAGATTTTTTTGTGCTTGTATTTACATTTAATTTTTAATATATTTCTGTTAATAGCCTTTTCAGTAAAATGTTTATTTCTTGCATATCAAGACATTATGCTGCATATAATGATGTCTCTGATCGTGGACACAGCACCATGGCAACATTAATGTTGAAACCCTAAGGACAGGAACATTGTGTCTGGCTGCTGTAAAATGTGTAAAATGCTTCACCTGAACTTAACTAACCTGATCCAGCTACGTCTTCCCTGTCGATGGAGATAGTCTATATTTGAATGCTCTATGCTTTTTTTGTTTGTTTTCATGTCTATTTCAGCCGAGCGGTGGCAATTGAGTTGTGAGCAGATACACATTTATTATATTGTCAACCAATACAGTGTTCTTTATCTGCTAGCTTTTAATAACTGAGTAATTTCCAGCTTGACATATCACCTGTAAACAATGGCTTGCAAAAAAAAAAAAACAATTCTTACTTTCCATTTTAATTTCTTAAAGCAGATCAAATATCCAAAGTGTGAAAGGTAAAGTTCTCAGGGATGGAGATGAAATGGTCAGGTGATCACGGTCATCAGTGTTATCGTGGTATTTTTAAAATCTAATGTAAAGGTTCAAAAATTACATCCAGGACTCATTTGTTATGCATCCTTGAATTCTCGTTTTCAAAACATCAGACACATTTGAGAATATCTTACTTTGCTGTGTGACACTACCCAGATCCATAAATATAAATGAATATAAATCACTGAACCTTAACAAAGCTTTGACTGAATGATTGGTGGCTCAATTCAGAATGGTTCAATCAACACACGTCAGCAAGTCTTTTTTTATACCTCCACTCATGGCGACAGTTTCCCTCATGACTTAAAGGAATTCAGTTCCAATTTGGTACCAAAGTTCACTAGGAGTCAAAGATGAAGGTCACTGTGACCACGTAAAACATATTTTGGGCTTTATTTTCATGATATCTCAAGTCTGTCTTCAGGGAATTTCTTTAAATTTTGAGCAGTTGTCACTTGGACTTAAAGGTTCAGTGTGTAAAATGTAGGTAAAAGGGATCTATTGGCAGAAATGGAATATAAAATAATCCCAGTCATTTTTTCACTAGTGCTTTTCATTGTAGGAATTGTTGTTTCTTTACCCTATAATGGTTCTTTATATATAAATACTTTATATTGACATTGGGAGCAGGTCCTCTCTACGAAGGCAATGTTTTTTTACGGTAGCCCAGACTGGACAAACTAAACACCCTTTGAGTTTTTATGACAACTGAAGGTTACCACAGGTTCATGTTTGGAAGGGTGAGATGCAGGGTATTAAGCTGCAACAATCAACTTTACCACTAGATCTAACTAACTTCTACACACTGTACCTTTAAAGATAAATTGATTAGATTTCAGTGGTCAAAGGTCAAAGGCTAAGGTAAAGGTGGCCTTGTATGAGTCTGGAAAGAAAAATGCATTTAGACAAAAAAAAAAAAAACACTGGTTGGTGGAGGCATACACACCCAAGGCGGTATTTCTAGTTTTCAAATACATTTCAAAGTTTTGTCCACTACAGTGTTGATTATCAACTGATTTAATATCCATAAAATCTGCATTTATAGATCTCTGTATAACCCACTAAGTGTGATTCTGACAATGCAGTTTGTGTCAGTCGAAGCTTCCAGTCTACTTGATTTTAATCAAACACCAACTCTCTTTGTCTGAAAGAAACTTGAATCACAACGTGTCCCACAGTAACCAGACTGTCGCTCTGTATCTTAAACAGACAAGGCCTACTCTGATGCCAACCTGCAGGGCTCATCATCAGACAGCGAGGATGAGCTGATGGGTCAGTATCAGGAAGCGGTCAGCCGCTCCCAGGGCCTCCGGGGAGGAGCCAAGGCAGCCGCTAATGTCAAGCATGGAGGAGGCTTCAGCTGGGAGAGTCGGCATAAGTACAGCCCCCTGAGTGCAGATTATGAAGGCTACAGCAGCGAAGCTTCGGCCGATGACGGTAGGTGTCTGTGAAATTAAACACGTATGCCATCCTTTCAGTATTCATGTACTGTAAATGATTTGGGGTTATTGCTCCTTTCTGTCACTTTGAATGTTTGGTTTATTTTTTCCAAGAACATCCACAAAAGACGCCTCAGCTGTACGTTGAAGAAAACAATGAGATTAGTGCAGATATTTCCCTCTTATCACTGCAGTAAGCTTGAGTCAGACTCTGCTGCGCCTCCACTCCCAACAAACACAAGCACCGCACACACAACACACACAACGCACACACCGACACACACTGTCAGTTAATCCAGAGAGGTGATCAAAGCGAAGCTCCTGTTCAGCACACTCTCCGTGGGAGGGTTATGAAACAGTCAACTGTCTGCATAATCTGCACAGCCCCAGCCTCACACTTTTCTTCTTTTTTTTGTATCTCTCTTTCTCATCTCTTTCTCCCATCTGCCAGACTTGTCATCTCAAGGCATTTACCGTGGTGGATGAAAATCTTCTTTTTTTTTTCATTTTCATCATAGACTGAATAACACTGGCACTGACCTATTTGGATTAGTCAGTTTGTTCTCTTATTCATCCGTTTGAATATTTGACTGCAAAAGTGGCTTGTTTATTTATTTGACTTCATTAAAAGTACCATGCACACTCCACCTAAACCTCAAATGTGAATCAATCACTGAAGGCCTGTAATTCATCTTACATGACATGATATAATGTAATCGATTATTTGTTATATTGGACCCATTCTGGTAGTATAGGTCTAAAATCAGTGAGAGACTAAACTGAGGAAAGTATTTTTTTGTATTTGAAAAAATAGTTTGATACTTTGGGAAATACAAGAGTTAGTAAAGGAGCTCTATACATCTTTTGTATCTGCTGGTTATCTAAGATTAGCATAACCAGCTAGCCTTGTTCCCACTAACCAGATATAAAGTTAAAATATTCCAGAAACATATTCTGCCAACTGGTAAGGATGATGTCATTTGGCGCCACAATCTGTGCTGATTATGAAGGTCCTACTGATTCATACGTTTAATCAATCACAAGTCTCAGCTGCCAATCATTGACATTTACATTTAGGGCATTTAGCAGACGCTTTTGTCCAAAGCGACTTACAATAAGTACATTTGTCACAAGAGAGAAGCCACAACATATCACCGCCGATGGGGTAAAACGAAATATAGAAACAATTGTCAAGCCCTCACCTGAGGATCGTAACTGCTATTTGTGAAAGATTCTTTAAATGCATAAGTGCTATGATTGAAGTGCTAATCGTACGAACATACAAGTGCATACGTTTTTCTTTTAGTTTTTTTTGGGGGGGGGGGGTCTCTGAATGAGTGAGTCTTGAGTCTTTTGCGGAAGATGGCAAGCGATTCCGCTGTCCTGACATTGGTCAATCGTGACAGTTCATTAACAACAAGAATGAGAGGAACCATATTTAAGAAAAAATTATAATAAAATTATCATAGGTGGAGGTGGGGTTTATGACTCCAGCCTCCAGGGGTGATCGAGACACTTTAGCTTCACTCTTGTGGAGCTATCATCCACACTCTATGAATTAAACTAAATCATATAATAAATTAATTAATGAGCTTTGGGGGAGCGGGTTAGCTGTAATTTTTGAATGCCAGAAAGAGTCCAGCTAGCTGGTTTTCCTCCATTCCTAGTGCTACTGCTAAGCTAAACTATGCTAACAGGCTGCTGGCTGAGGTTTATAACACAAAGAGAACGGTAACGGTACCTCTTAACAAGAACGTGAAAAACAGACGTCTCAAAGTATCGAAATATTCCTTCAAAGGAGGAGAAAAATCAAATAAAAGATAAATAAATAAAATGTTTACAAAGAGTAAAATGTTAAAATGAGGAGCTCAGGATCAAAACAAACTAAATTAAATGATTAAAAAAAAAACATTTCCAAGAAATGTTAAGGCAATAATGATCTGATTTGAAACAACTGCTTCCAAGAGCCATTGATTTCATTCACTCATTTATGACCTCCAACCAGTTAAAATGAAAGTGCTGGACAGATCCTGCAAAGCTTCATGAGATCACTGTCGTCTTCTTTGGAAACATTATATGTTTTCATGATTTGTTGTCCGTCCTCAGTCAGGAATAATTTGTGTCAATGTCTGACTGTGTTTTTCAAAGACGAAAACAGTCTCATCTTTGCCAGGGTCTTTAACTGGTGAATCATGTCTGAACCAGCTCTGTGTTATATAAGACAGGGGGTTCAAAGACTCAGTGTATTGCACCATCTATTTAAAGCAATGTTTGAACTCATTGCTGAGGGATAAATAGTGCATGACACGCTTCTGACTCCATTAGCAAAGAAAGCAACGCACTGGTTGAAAGGTTGTCATCATGCAAGTGCTGCAAAAGTTGTGTCTCCTCATAAACGCTAGATGGTCTCTGTCATCCTCAGCCAGAGTTCACATACAGGGTAACAGATAGGAAGTTTGGGCTGTTTATATTATTTATTTAAGACTTTCATTTTGCAATGCACACACAGACATTTAGGAATTCACCGATTTTCTCTTCAGGGAATCGTTCCACAACAGCCTCATTTAATCTTGCCGCTGCATAAGCTTGAAGGATAAGAGTTAGTTAATGATTCTTGTCAGTCAAGTGGTTCTGTGGCAGTGGTGAGAACAAGTAAGATAGATTACTAATTATTCACGGTCCACTATCGGGACAGTTTGTCAGAACAACATCTGATTATTGTTCATTTACGTCTGTGCATGTTGCCAGCAAATAGAGCAGTATTTTGTAATATATATATCGTGTGGAAATACAGTGATGCCTTTCAAAAACAATCAAGCTAGTGAAGGTGGCTCTAGCTGGTTCTGAATATTTTCCTGCCTCTGACTTTCATACCCCGTCCATAATAGGGTGGATATTTTTGCAAAATTAGCATTTCCTGTTTGGCCTCTCGTCCATACACAAACAGAGTTTTAAGTCTCTCTAACTTTACGAACAAATTGTATCTGTACGTGTAAAACAGAGCAATTTGGAAATTATGTCATCACAGCTTACTCGGCCCACTGTTGCTTTGTGTAATGAGCCTGCACCAGAAACAACAACAATGGTGACAATATGCCAGTGTTAATACATTTGGTTTGCACAGCTAGCTCTTTTTTTTAATTTAGCATTTATTTACCTCTATACTTAGACCACAGGGTTCTTGTCATTTTTGATGGATCATTGATGTCGACTTTATCGCCACCTACTGGCCCGCCATGCTTCTTCGAGCATTTGTAGTCTTTTTACATTCTTGTCTGGATGGATACATTTTGTGAAATGTTTTTTGGAAGAAGAAAAAAAACAGATTGGGGAATATAATACATTCTTGATTAAAATGATATCAATTATAATCATATAATTATAATTCTTAATTATATCAAGCACAAACTGCTTGAACCTTTAAAACAGTTTAAAGGGACCACAAAATATATCAGGTGGCCTATATATGAATCAGCAGTTCACTGCATTCAAGACTGCATTTGTTTTTTTGGACACAGCCATAGCTGACTTGTTTTCGGTGTCATGATGCTTCCTTGTGAGGAAGAGGGAGGCAGGGATTTGACTCACTGTGCCTGGCAGCAATCATTTGGAATGTATGTGGTTTATTTATACGAGAACATTTTAGCTATGAAGGGCCTTGTATTTGTTTTGATGTCATTCAAATACCCTTAAAGGTTTGACGGATTATATCGAAGATTACAGATTTCGAAGCAGATTATTTTTTCCCTTAAAATAAAAAGATTGCATCAAGAAAACATCCAGTGAACATTTGGAGGTTCTCAAAACCTTGTTTTTGTATCAGTTGAACAGATTATTCTAATAAAGTTCCTTTTAATCCACAACTATAACCTTGATTTAGTGAAGGGAAAGCCACGTCCATTGATTGTTGCCTGATGGTTAGAAGAGAGGTTTGTTATTTTCTTCCCTGTGGCCAGGCTATGGTAGCTGTGACTTTCTTCTCCACCATGTCATAACAGCAAGCCACCATGGATCAGTAATGATCAAGCAGCTGCCTCATACCTGAACTGACATCTGGTCATGATTTATCTCCCAAACTAAAAATGTGGAAATCCAGTAGTTAGATTCCAAAATAGCTTAAGGCCATTTTCATTTAATCTTCAACTAGACTTTATTTCATTAATTTCAAACAAGCCTTCGTAAAATTTCTAAGGAGCCTGTAGTTAAGTTTCCTCTTAACCCACACTGCTGCTTTTGTTCAGGACATATGTATTAAACATGAGGGGGCTTGTGCAGAGGCTGCAGAATCAGGGACGATGCTGCCCCGGTGGCTCCGCTCTCAAAATAGGAAGCTTCCTAAAATAGGTAATAAGTGAGAAAGAAATGGTCTGCAGTTTGTCTGAACCAGCTGCCTGTTTCTAAGCATGATGGATATTTTAATGTAATGTAATTATTGACATTGAGCACTTACCGTTATTGTGAAATTCAAAGTTCATTAAAATGACTTGTCATCATTACCAAAGTCCTTCTGAAAAACACCTGAGAACATCTATAAAATTAATCTTAGCCAATGAAATGTCCTTGTGTGTGTGTGTGTGTGTGTGTGTGTGTGTGTGTGTGTGTGTGTGTGTGTGTGTGTGTGTGTGTGTGCAGGTAATGCATCCTCTTGTGTATGCAGATAAATCATTGCCATACTAATTAGAAACATATTAGCAACATAATTAATCACTATGGATTTTTTTTTTTTTTTAATCTCATCTCCGTAATTCATTCACGGTTCTGTTTATGAGGCTCCTAACACATTAGTTAACAATCTGCTTCGAGCCCCAGAGTTCAGAAAAACTGGTGAAGTCTACCATGATACTTGTTATCCAGGATCAACAATATAAATATAAATAACAATATCAACATTTATAATCTTATAAGTGAAGAAACACACAGACCTCAGGGCGACAACAATATGGAGGTTTGCTGTGAGCCTAGTTTTTACTCGCCCTGGACAAACTCTGATGATAATGAAAGTCAGTATATAACACATTACATGCTGACAACAATACTGTTGTGTAAGTGTGTGACTAATACAGTGTCTCCCTTTTTATAAGTCTGCCTGATGTCTATCTGTATGTCTCTTTTTTACCAGGAGTGGTTCATGTACATATACACACATACGCCCACAGAGTATCTTTTGTTTCTTTTGTCTTATGACACAACGCTTAATAGAATGAATGCTGCCTCCGCCAAAGCGAGTGTTGGTAGATGTTCAAGTGTTATTTTTTGTATATAGGGAAGGACACGATAGGCATTTAGGCTTTTATAGAAACCCTTATAAACATGTAATTCACAATAACTGGCCAAATATTGAGGCTACACACATGAGAGGAGAATCCCTTGTTCAAAATTTTAGTTTCCAAGAGACATTAGCTGCATTTAAGTTCTGACAAGCTGCAGAAAGCACATATGGTGGATTCAGATGATCATGGCTACTAATTACTTTGCGAAAAACCAAAAAATAAACAAATGTTCAAAGACCTACACCAAAATTACATTGGACTATTTTTTCATGTTGGTATCAATTAATGAGCTTTGAAAAATGGTGTTGGGTGCATATTATTCTGACTGTGCACTCTACATTCTTATTGCTAAGCTAGGCTAACAAACACATGACATTAAACCTCCTAGCTTAAAGAAAATGCCATTTTCCTAACACTCAAAGGTAATTCCCATCATGTTTATGCTGCATAATCATGTAATTGTCTATAATAAAATCAAACTTGTATTAAATGTATGCTTGGTTTTTCTGTAGTGTTGTAGCTTTCAGTGGCTGGGGTAAAAAAATCATGACATAGCAATAGGGTGGCATGGGGACTGTAAGGAGTTGTAAAATGTAATTGTAAGCAATCATATGATAGTGATGTTTGCTTGGAAAAGCCGCCCTACTTACTTGTTAAATTATCCATCGGCCATATTTGTCTGAATCAGGATCATTTTACAAACATTCATTAGACAGTGGGTCAGGCTATTTGCAGACAGGGGATGGAGCTTTCACTGTTTGCATTATTGATCGTAACTGAACTGTGTTGAATTGGTGTTTTGTGAAATCGTACAATAAATCTCTCTAACTGCAATAAGCCAACTGAGCAAAGGGGCCGTGTGTTTCCCCCTTCTAAAAACCGTGGGCACAACAATAAAGTGTTGCTCCTCTAATTTGTCACCTCAGATTTTTTCGTACCTGAGTCTCACAGTCGAGATTCACAGATATCAAACTGGTACCCCACTTAAAGAGGTACAAGAAGGCAAAACACGGCGACTGCCAGTACAGAGGGGATGAAACTGCGTGAAGGAAGGGTGGGTTAGACGAGCGGAGGAATGGTAACCATCCCAATTAGTGGGCTGGAGAAAAGAGTAGTGCTGTTGCACAGCAGCTTCCATCAAATCAACCGCCCCCGGCTCAGCGGGAAAAAAGCTGCTCAAAATGGATTTGCTCCTTTTATCAAGCCCTCCATGACACTTAGTTAAGACTCCTTTGCCTCCATCCTTCCACTGATATGTGCCACTTTGAGGTGGTGTCTCACTGACATTATTAAGAGCGAAAGTTTCAAGAACTTTGGAGAAAGCTGGAACAATGAGTCGCTGCGGATTACGTCATCATAGTGTTGGCTTTTTCCAAAAGTTAGGAGACAGCATAAGAAGGGGATTTTTTCCAAGTTATTTTCCTCTTCATCTTTTGTTTTCTTTCTTCCTTTTGCAAGAATCAGGGTATAAAGCACTCTTTGCCAGTGTCCCTATGGGAGTATTAGCATCAGCTGCTCAATTTTTCTGAATCCAAATTGGACAAGGTTTGAGAATGCAACTGGCAACACTATTCGTGGTTCTTTATCAGTGCCACAGAGATGCTCAGTGTAGCCTCATTCTGCATGTGCCTTGTGGGCATTTGAGGCCTTTTAAAACGGTTAGAGGCATTAAATCTGTGACAGATTAAGAAGTATTCAGTTCAGTCCTTTAACACAGCTGATGTTTTATGTAGGTTGTGCATTCAGATGATTCCTCTCACAGACCACATGAGGTCTGTGAGAGTGATCCTGCTCCATTTGTGAGGGAAAATACATTCTGTTATAAATATGGTATATTCAATTATAACTTCATTCAAAATAATTACATAAAAAATATATTTTTTACCTGAAAATAACTATTAATTAAATAATTATTGACACACACCTTTACAGCTTTATCAAATATCACAAAGAATTACATTGCATGATGCTTTGTTGTAATCTAATGTTAATTCGGTAAAAATACTTCTTCATCATGCTCTTTTGCGGAAAAGAGATTTCCCAAATGTCTTTCAAATACAATCAACGTTTGTTTTCACATTTATGTCATATCTTATAATAAGCACTTTGAATTTTCTAGTGTATAAAATATATGCAAAAATAAGATTGTATTGCCTTTCCTACATTAATAACTGCAGCTGAGGTGTCAACATGACTATACAAAGGGAATATATGCTTTGCACTATTTGTTAACACGACTGATATCCTGCTAAAACAATGGAGAAGTTGTGCACTCGGACTCTCTGATGCATTTATTATCAAGGTTTCTGCAAATTGTCTTTTTTAGGATTATTAAGAATCCCATCCCGAAGGAAGGCAGTTTGCTGAGAAATAAATCGTCCAAAGTTGAAATAAAAAACATTTTTTCATCCTATTTATTTCTGGGGTTTTTTAATCAAAGGGGACAAAATGTCACAATTTGATGCTCCTCGGCAGATTATTGCTTCAAGCTAATTTGGTTCTGTAATCCCCTGGCAGGACAAAAAGGCAGCACAATAACAGAAAGGACAGGATCAAACATACAATACAGAACTAGACACACACCACTAAAGTATGTTTGTCAAATAAAGGTGAGTCATGACCACAGTGAGTGAGGGCAGAGCTGAGCAGATTTTAATGGGTTTTTAAGTTGTTTTTGATCATTTTGAAGTTACAGCCCCTCACATCATCATCAGGTTGTTCACTTGACTTGTGGCTGTTACAGAGAAAGCTGATTGCCTTAGTTATGAAAATAAATTGGTTTGTATAAGGAGGTCTAGGGCTTTTATACAAGCATATCTTCAACATGTAAAGCAACATTACCATTGTACTAAGTTGTACTCTATGGTTTAAATCATATTCAATGAAAAACATACCTTTTGAAGTGGCGGCTGGTGATACATTTAATTGGGGGGTGCAGGTGTAACCCCCAGTTAAAGAGCAGCCTCAGGTCCAGGGGTTGCCAAAACTTTTAGGACCCCCATTCAGCTCCATTTGGTCGGCGCCCCACACCCAGAACTTTATGTATTTGGGAAAAAATGAACCGAATACAATTTGAAAACAACTCATATTGAACACTCCCAGGTGCTTACAGTCTACCAGGAGCATTGTACTTGTAAACTATTATTATCTAATTAAATCATGTTTAACATTTTTATACAGGCTTTATTTGTCCCAGGATGTTGGAGGGGGCGGCATCCTAATGCCCCGTATTAGCCAGCCACCACTGACCTTTTGAGTTGTTAATGATTTTACTGAGACATGATTGATGGAGCTCCTTGTTATGATCAATTGTTTACTTGACAGATCCTTAACTTTATCTGCACTACATCATTCATAAAGAAGTCACAAAGTAATACACTTTATAATATGTATTTTATAAATTTCCTTCGGCCCAGTCAACTGCATTCAGCGAATGAGACGCACACCGCCACTGGATGAGCTTCAGCCACCACCCTATCAGGATGAGAATGGCTCTCCACGGATGTCCTGCACACTGTCCGACCTGGGTGACGCCAAGTGTGATCTGTCCCAAACCAGCGGCAGTCCTCACTTGTCCTTTGGCAAATGTCCTAGTGTGGACAGTGACGACCATGAGAGTTACCTCAACAAGGGCTATGAGGAGGATGTACCCAGTGACAGTACCGCCGTCCTCAGCCCAGAGGTAAGTAGCAGTGATATTATAATAATACATGACTGTGAAAAAGTGTTTTTATGGGTGAGATGTTTACATTGAACATATCACTCTTTAGGATATGTCTGCCCGAGGATCAGCATCACAGCTCCCTAAAGGTTACGAACCAGATCCCATTGCAAAATACGGCACTCTGGATGTAGTGTTTGACTATGACTCAGAGGAGCAGCAGCTGGCGCTGACCATCATGGCAGTAACGGACCTCCCCGCCCACAAACGCACTGGCAACTTTTCCTGGCAGGTCCACCTAGTGCTGCTACCCACCAAGAAGCAGAGAGCAAAGACGGGGATCCAGCGAGGCCCGTGTCCCATCTTCACAGAGACCTTCCGCTTCAGCCACGTGGAGTCAGAGATGATCAGCAATTACGCTCTCCGCTTCCGCCTTTACAGTATGCGGCGGATGAAGAAGGAGAAGGTGCTCGGGGAGAAGGTGTTCTACCTCACCAAGCTCAACCTTCAGGGCAAAATGTCGGTGCCAGTCATATTAGACCCATGCTGTGCTCTCCTGGTGAGTACGATCAGAGCAGATGTTGGCTTTCAAGCTTTTGCGCAACACTTCCCTAATTGCTCCGCTACACTGATTGATCTTACATATGGTTGATTAGTATTTTCAGAGCAAGGTTTTATTTTGTAGCTTGAGAGAATATTAAGTTCCTGTTTGATGGATGAGCTCTTTTGTTTTGTTTGGTGTCATGAATGTGAGCAATAGATTGTGGGCCATGCTAACTCAGTGAAGACAAGTTCAAGAAGTGATGAACTTTAAAAAATATGATTTGAGGGCAGCACCACCATGCGTGGATGGCCACAGTATGAACAGATACAGCATTGTGTTAATTAGTCGAGACAAATGTTTGAAATCAGTGAAAAACATACATTTGAATATCTTTTAATATTACTATTTACTTCAACAGCCTCGTTGTACAGAACATCAAACTCTGTAACTTGTAACAATAATAGACAATATTTCAGAGCTCCCCCTAAATATCTCAAAGTAGCCTTTCACGGGAATTAATTTCAGGGGAGCCAGGTTACCCTTAGCGCCCACGTAGTTCGAACAATGCCTCAATTGCAACGATTAGGGCAATTTGGAAAAGGTGTTGTAAGCTAACCTTAAGGTAAAGTGAAACACTTACATTGATGTTGTGACCAAATAAATGGACCTGATGTTGGTTTTACTAGCTAGCTATAGCTGTACTGAGCAACTGAAATCTTTAAGATGTAAAACAAGATGGTTTTTGAGAAATGAGAAAATGCAATCTTTCCTTATTATTGTAAACTACATTTGAGATCAGAAAGACTGACAGCTGTTGTTACTGAGGAAGACACGGCTTAGAGAATTGTTGAAATTACCTTCTGATGTGTCATCAGAATAAATGTGTACTCTCGGTTCTGCAAATGCTATTTAGATTAATGTTAATGAACATAAAACTTTACTTTCACACAGTGAAATCTTGATAATCCACTTAATATGTAGATGTAGAGGGTAGATCTCCAGTGAGCAATTTTCTGACTGTCCCTCTCAGGGTGGGGAATCCCAGGTGAGCCTTTCAGATTTGACATGCAGCGAAAGCGCCTCATCATTCCAGTCAGTAAGTCAGACTTCCACCCCAGAGATCCTTGTGGGCCTGGTGTACAACGCCACGACAGGACGTCTCTCTGTGGAGATCATCAAAGGCATCCATTTCAAAAACCTAGCTGCCAACAAACCACCCAGTAAGTACCACAAAACGTTTTATTTGAGCAGTGTGTGGAAAGAGCAGTGAACAGTAAAACTATTAAATGTTTTGTTTCAGATACTAGAATGGAAAGGGACAAGTTGAGCTGGTCCATAGGGATTTGTGTTTGACTCACATTGTGAAAATAAGTGATCCTGCTTATGTATTAAACATATTACTATATTACAACATAGTATTAGGGCCATATTTTAAAAAATATTAAATATAATAAAATGAGATTTTGAGAATAAGATTGTGATATTAAAAGAAGTCATGATTGAGAAGAAAATCATAATATTACAGACATAATGTTGTAATTTAATGAGGAAAAATGCCATACTTTCATGAGGAAAGAGTGAAATTGTAATATTCTGAAAATAAAATCGTAATGTAATCAGAAAAAAGTCATTATGAGATTAAAGTTGTAATTCAACAAGAAATATAATATGATATATAATTTTGTGAATAAAGAAATCAATTAAATTTGGGGGAAATAAGAGAGACAGAGAACCTGTGATAGTTAGAGTTCCAATCCTGGATCCAAAATCTTTAACCAATGTAATTGTTTCTTGAGAAACTATGAAATCTCTCTGAACACGCAGATCTTTCCAGTGTCAGCCCTGAAGTTGACTACTATTTAACATTTTCTCCTCCACAAAAGAGGCAATTTCTTCAAGGTCCATGTGGTTTAATTGACAATTTCTTGCACAATCTTTTCAAAGTCCTGATACTTATGATGATGTGGTGCTGATTTGCGTGTGTAAGTATTTTCTTATTTATGAAACAAACTAAACATATAACTAAAAGTGCAGGTAACAGGCTGATCTTCTGATTCCTCCTCTAAAATGACACAGCCTAAAATTATAATATCACAACTTCTCATAATACTGACGTTATTCTCAAAATCTCTTTGTGTCTCGAATTAATTTGTGTGGTCATAGATAGATAGTTGTATCTATCCCAGCTGCACTACCTGCTTTGTGGTTTCCCTCCTTTCCCAGCCAGCCTCCTCAGTCAGTTTCCAGGGATCCAAGCAGCAAGTTCAAACAAAAAAACACCTCTTGTTGAACTTTGTGCAATGTTGTTGGCCTTCTGACCCTGTTTCTCTTTCCTCGCATCTTCTTTTGTGTCTGCACCTGAAATTCTCTCTCCCTGCCCCCTTTTTTGACATCTTGGTCCGCTGTTTTTCTTACTGCTGTCCAACCCTTGTTGTCAGATGGACTGTTCTGTTGTCTAAAACACTTGATAGGTGGACAGGTTTATATTATCAGAGGTGAGTCCCTGCCCCTGCCCCAAAGTCGGGTGCTATTCATGTTCAGTCTTAGACCTTTTCATACTGTCTTCATGGATGCAGATAATAACATACTTACATGCTTGATTGCTCATTATTTGTATTTAAGATTAACTATTTAATTTACTTACTCTGTAAATAGATTTTCATTTGAAATAGTTGAAACAATGTAATATTTTGGAGGAAACTGATTATTGTTACAACCATGAAATTTTAAAAGCACTATACGCAAGTGTTTTTGTTTTAAATATTTTTTTTAATTCACTGAAATCAAAACACTAGATATGAAGCTAAAGCCAGCTATCTGTGCAGCCCATAATCTTCCTAAATACCACAAATTGGTGATATAACTTTCAGGGTGCTTTCACACCTACTTGTTTGGTCCGGACCTACAGACTTTTGAGTTTCCTCTGAACTAAAATAGCAGGTGTGAAAGGAGCCTCAGTATAAAATTTTATATAGATAAAACTGAACCTTGGTTAGCTTAATTGCTGTGTTAAAACCGTTTATATTTTGGACTTTGGACCAATCACAGGAAGCTGAAAGTGCGGCATTAAAAAAATAGATAAAAAAGAAGTAGATGCAGCTTGCACGATCGCCCGTAGTCTTTGCCTCCAATGATATAATGTTTGAACGAGGAAGATGTTTCCTTTGCTGGTAGTAATACCATTAAGAGGCCAATAAATGAACTAAGTGAACCAGTTCATTAATTTCTCCATTTAAATGGAGAGACTAATGTCCTTTAAATAGCCAAATTGACAACATGTCAATGTCAGATGCACGACTATCGGAAAACAATCCATATCAAGTATAGACACAGCCCACGTAGGTGACGATGACATGACGTACGTATGTCATACACAGTTCTTTTAAATGTAAACAATTAAACAATTAACAATTATATGAACCTTGATAATAACCCTGGTCAGAACTTTCAGGTGTGAAAATGCCTTTAATCTCTTATAAATAAGATAAAGATAAAACATTCACCATAAACTGACAGAGCCAAGATAGCTGCAGTCTTTATGCTAAGCTGATAGCCTCCTTGCTTTAGCTTTATATTTAACATGCAAAACTAAAAGTTGTATCCATGTATAATCTGGTGAAAAATCTAAATTTAATTCTGGTCTGGCACTACAGCAATTTCTTCACACTTACTCATCCATGAAGATTATTGCTTGTTGTAACCTTTGTTCCCTGCAGTTGTTGAACGCGTATCTTTTGCATGCAGCACTGTCACCACACTATCTCATGTCTTTCTTGTGTTTGTGCCTGTGATGCCTGGAAGTCTTTTATTCTACTCAGAAATAACACTTTTCACGCTGTGTACCTCAATCTGGTTTGCTTGGTGGCTGATGGCCAGCTAGAAGCAAATGTTGTGCATCACTGACTGCTGGCTTAATCCAAACAGTGGGCTACACTTTGGCATGCTTTGGGTGTAATCTTTCATTTCATTTTCTCTGCTTACAGCACATGAAACAGAAACAGGACTTCTTGGGATAGAGTAGCATAAATGTTCATCTTACACACACCCTGTGCTGTCCTCCCATTAATTGCCATGTTCCTTGTATATTCATGAATGTCAGTAACTAATGACTAGCTGCCAGATTTTGATATTGTTTGTGCTTTCCTGAATAGCATACGCACGTACTGTATAGTCTTCAAATTACATTTAGAAAAAATAGTCACATCTGGTAACACTGAAAAAATCTTTGTGCAAAATCCTCATGCAGGCCTTGATTGACTTTGTGCGTCTTACAAAGTGGAAGGAGTGCGGTGAAAGCCGCGGAGCAATTTCAAAGCTCCTTTTCTATCATTTCAAAACAGTACCAAGCCGACGAGTCAAGTTAATCATCAGTCGCAGCCCCTCTCATTCAGCAACAATACCCAAGAGCCATGCATCACCGCTACTGACCACTTAAGACATCCACAGCTCCACACAGCCCATTCAGCAGCAGTCAAAAAAGAAATCAAGGCTATTTTTTTCACTGTGCTTTTATGTCAAAGAGCGCAACTGAATGTGTGATTCAAGGCGGTGAGCTAGGCGTTGGAAGGCAGCTGGCACTCGACAGCATGAAAGCCCCTGCAATTCATTCCTTCTACTCTCTCTTAGACAGGAACATAATACACAGTATTATTACAGAATGTGGTTGTAGACGAGGGGCGAAACACTCTCAAAGGCCCATTGTGATTGCCAGTCTTGCCTCATTTACTTTTCAGCCGGATTTGTGGCATCGGTTTATGTCATGATTTCTGCATCGAAATGAGGAGTGAATAAGGCAACCTTGAATGCTGAATCACTTGATAACAGAAAATGTATAATGTCTTTTTTCCCTTTTTTGGGGTTAAACGCATGAAAATGATTTTTTTTGCTTTTGTTGTGCAATAAAACAGATGGGAATCGGCAGGGGATAAAAGGTGGGAAATGTCACACAGAGTATCAGTGACATGCCATAACAGCTCCATGCTAAATTTAAATACTGCTTCCAGTAAACTTGTCCACAGATCATGTTCTCTCTTTGATTAGAAAGATCTTAATCTAATTATTTTTGTTCCTGATATAAAAGTGGTATATTGTCTAGACGCATTGGAATTATCCAACAGTCGCTTATAATCTGTGAATTTTTTAACGTTTGCGTGCAGCAGGCGTGCATCTCTCAGAAATATGTGACTCTTGTTTTGGACAGCATGTCTTGGGACACTGCCCTGGGCTTTAAAAGATTCTAATTTCAGCCACATAATTTGTTCCAGATAAGGCTCCTTGTCCTTTAAGCACAGACGGACATATAACTAACTTTTTCTTGCCCATATTTTATCTTCAACATTATTTCCTGCTTCAGGTTAGACATACAGGAGTTGCATAGCAACAAGACTAAAATAACACTCTTAGAAACCTTTGAGTTCTTGCTCTCTGTTATCAGGAGCACTCACAGCTGTGCTTTGTTTTTGATCAGGAGAGAAACCACATCCTATGTGGTCAGGATCAGTTGCAGTGACTTTAACAAGAACGAATACTTTGTGGGGGGAAATGACAATGCTGTCATACTGCTGCAGAGGAAACAGCTGCAGCAGGTGGTGGTACTTTGATTCAAAGACAATAAGGATTTTGCACAAATGATCCAATACTTAACTTAGGAAACATTGAAGCAATGTACACCATCATACCATGTATTTATAAATATATGTCAAAAGGTTTTTTATATCACCTCTTATTGTCCACTCCACCTGTGTCTCATCTAGATACATATGTTAAGCTGACCTTACTGAACTCCATGGGTCACGAGATGTCCAAGTGTAAGACATCCATCTGTCGGGGTCAGCCCAACCCAACCTACAAAGAGACGTTTGTCTTCCAGGTAGCCCTTTTCCAGCTATCGGACGTCACGCTCATTCTCTCCGTCTACAACAAGCGCAGCATGAAGCGCAAAGAGATGATTGGCTGGATTTCGCTCGGCCTCAACAGCTCCGGAGAGGAGGAGCTCACCCACTGGACGCAGATGAAAGAGTCTAAAGGACAGCAGGTTTGCCGATGGCACAGTTTGCTGGAGTCCTAACAGTGACAGAAGAGTATGATGAGGAAGTGCTGAGGGGTAACTGCACAGAGCAGTTGTTGTCCCAGAGGAGCGAGACATGGATTCAGCAGGGAAACAGGAATGTGACGGAACCATGTGTTCAGTTGTTCATCACAGCATAGCATAATAATTTTCATGGCACTGTGTCTAAACTCACATTGACAACCATTGATAGTAGTATAATATGGAAAGAAATGTGATGTCAAGGGTTGTCTTGGAAAGATCTTTTCCTTTTTTTCTGCAGATGACACTCTGTCCTTTGAACTGGTTAAGATGTAGCCTGTTCCTAGAGGCAGGTCCTGGATAATATTCACAAGAAAGTTAAAGTCTGGTAATTTTGTGTACCCACACCTCTGGCTCAAACAACGGTTGCCGGATCATCCTTAATCTTCTCATAGAGACTTTAATTCTGATCCTTGAGCAAGCTTTGAAGGTCTCAGAGCAAAAATCATTGGTTTTCTCAGAATTTGTAGAACAAGTATGTCATTAATTGAACCTTTCCCTTAAAAAAGCCACAAAAGAAAATAAATGGCCATTGCAAATACATAGTTAGTTTAATGTTTAAGTCACAGTGGAATGAAAATGAGTTGCGATCGCCTTCTTACTTGCCCAGTGAGCTCATGATACATAGACTACTAGGTATAGCAGATATTTGAATAGTATTTTGATATTTTTTTTATCTGAAAAAAATGTGTGAAATCCTTTTACTTTGAAACGGGTACAGGAAGTGTTGCAAAAAATTTTGTTTGTGGTATATTCAACAGACATTGAAACTGTGGTGGAAGATCATTTATTTTATTTTGCTGTGAATTGTGCAAAGTAAGCAGAGAAAAATACATGAGACCGAGAAAAGCAAGGCGGGCAGAAATATGTTACCATACTAATATATAGTACATTTCTTTAATTTCACTGTAACTTTAATCTTAAGTTTATTTAATATCATAGTGAAGTGATTTGAAACATATAGGGCTTTAAGCAATTTTCATTTTTCAAATATTTTTTACAACTTGCCAGCTACCTGAAGCAACTATCTTGTTAACGACGTAAATCAGGCAGCACCAGAGTCACTTAGCTCTGAATTTCACCAGATGTCGGTTGCTTAAGCCAGATGTGTGGCTACATTAGGCTACTATCAATGTGTCAGCTACTCTGTTCAGTATGTATCAATCAGAAACAAGTCATTACTTAGGCACAAGAAACAGAAACACCAACACAAAACAGGTTTCATTAATTTAACCGGTATTCATGTTAAAGCACCACTTGTTATATATTTTGCAGATTTCTACTTTGCCGAAGTGTAATTTGCCAGTTGTTGTGTTCAAACATATGCAGGACTCTGAGGATGGAGGAACACTGAATGATTTTTACAGCCTACGGAAAATGGATTTTGAAGAGTTAAGTCAAAATTAAATTACAGCCATTTTTAAGGAGTTCTTCTGTCCCAGTCGACACTGCCATTGTAAAATATCTCAACATTTGTCTGAGCCTCTTACAAAACGACACTTTCAATCAAGTGAAATGTATGACATCACTGACAGCGACAGTGTCACAGTTGACATGATCCCTGAGAGTCAGTGAACGTTTGATATTTTTGGAAAACTCTACTTTACGGCTGCACTGACTGAGATGCGTAGTTACTGTGGTGGTTTGATAATCTTCACTTTGCGTTGACCAATCAACAGCTGCAGTGAATTTCGAAGACACTTTCAAAGGAATCTCAAGACACAGATGTTACAGATATCTGAATTATTCATACATCACAGAGTGAAGTAACAGGTGAGAAGAAAATGTACCTGTTACTCTCTTTTACCTGCTTTGGTGCTATGTCGGTGCTGTGGCTGCGCACGCACAGAATCCCTTGCCTTATGCTTTAGTCAGTTCACACATTTCTTCAAGTAGACCCAGTTGAAAAAACGGACAGGGACACACACCCTCAGAGCACACACACACCTGCATCTATGATTGCAGAAAGCATACACACATAGGCACGCACGCGCACGTACACATATACGGTACAGCACCAGTCAACCTTACTGAAGGGAGTCCAGACTGTTTTCATAGGAGCCTCGGTGTGCAGACTGTGGGTTATGAGTTGTATTCTTCGATGTGGACACTTTCTTACTTCATTTTACAAACAACATATACATATACTCCTTGCTGTGCCTGTAGTTGTCGTGAAAACTAGCTTTGTGCAGTGTTACCAGGTGGATGTGTGTGCGTGTGTTGAATGCACAGTGCAGTAAAGGGAGCATAGGGGGCTGTGATGTCAGTAGTTGTTTCACTTTCTTGCTGGGTGTGATCATTTATGACTTTGATTGCTGGTATTTAGAACAAAACAATCCACTTCTTGATTGTCTGCCATACGTTTTATATACAGTAAATGTTTTCTTATCTATTTTTGTAACAATAATGGGGAAGAAATTGTGTGAAGACAGTTACGAGTGAAATATTAACCAACTCTGTGAGCAATACAATTGTGGACTGCTTCTCGTTATTAAAGTAACGCGATTATGTCTTATAGCAGCTGGTCCTCTTTACATTCTGTGTAAAGCCACAGAGTGCTGTGATGGAGACCAGGGGAGCTCATGTCAAACCAATCTGTCAAGACTTCTCAGCTTTGATGCTTCGAGCAGCGTGAATCAAAAGCACAGCCTTTACAGCACAATGGTGAAACACACCATGTGAAAGACGTGAAATCAGTCATACATCATATCATTCGGATCCTGGATAGGATTGCAAATCCACTGTTACATGACCCTACTGTATTAGCGGGGTTTTTTTTTCCCAATCAAAGTAAATCAACAGAATGTGTGCAGGAATGTACTGTAGATGTGTTTGAACGGTGATGGAAGCCATGTTTTTGTGCGTCTTTATTTTTCCCAAGATGATGAATGATGAACATTCACTGAAAAATAATCTTCACTGAAGATAAATTACAGTAAAAGAGATTAGTTACTAAAAAATCTATAATTTTTTTTGTGTAAAATATACACTTACATCTTCCTGGGAGCATCACACATTGTGTTACGTTATTGTTGTGATTAACATGCCACTTCTTTTCAGATGGTACCACCAGGTCTTGTCATCATATATGGGAGCAAAAGAGGGCCAAACATTTTCAATCTTTTAAGCATCTGGATACCTAAATATACCTTTTTTTTAAATCCCAGACTATATAACATTATGGGATTTTTTTAAAAACACACAAAAATGAATCTAAATGTATGTAATTTATATTTTCCAGCTTTTACTTTTTTATAAGATGATTTAAAATTGTGAAATGAAATTGATTTATAAGTGTTTTTAGGGGCTGATAAATTCAGATAGAAATTTGTAAAATGATGCTCAAATTGAGAAATTGAGTTACTAAAATTTAAGGAGAACATTTTATATTATAGGAAACATGGGACCTCTGTCCTGTCAAGTTATGTTCTGTCAGTCAAGTAAAACATGTACACTTTTATTCTGTTTTCTAACTGTATTGAAATACAGACCACATTAATTTAAACAATGATACCAAAAGTAAAATATTATATTCAATCCTTTTAATTTAGAGATAATTAAATGTCATCATGTATTGTTAAGTATTTAATTTCCATTTGGGTTTCAATTGGTTATCCAGCTGCTTAAAACTAATAAATTGTGGCCTTTCTTTGCCTCCATACCTACGACATAGAGACCTGCTAGTTGAGAAACATTCTCTGCCAATGTTTGCTCGTCTTTCGCAAAATGGGTTTCACTAATAAGGTTTTTAAAACAGTATATTTATGCTTTGAAGTACGGTTTCTTTTTCTTTCATTTTTCTTAAGACGTTCTGAACTTTTCTGGTTTTTAACACTGGTTCTTATTGTGTGTTTTTTTTCTTTTAGTTTTGAAATGACCAATGCCACAGACGGCATCGCTGCCTTACTGTTTTTCACTCAGCTACTCTGTGTCACACTGTCTTAATGTATTTGTAGATGTACTTTCTTCTGTACTTCGGGCTGAGTTTGAGTTGTAAAATGTCTAACAAATTGATTTATGAGAGAGACGGTTTATATGTGATAAAGAATTATTGTTTAAAAAAGAGCAACAAAGAAAGCAATTATTGTTATTTGTGTGTGTGTGTGTTTGTGTTAACATAAAAGCCCTAAGGGAATCACATTAGTGCCAAATGAACAAACATCTCATTAGTTCTTTCTATCTGGAGGATTCTTATAACAGCCTCTCACACAGCGAGTGTTCACATTTTTGGTAAATTTTGTGTAAGATGTGCAGCTCAATTTACAAAGTGTTAATCAAATCTCCAACATGTGTTTTTTTCCTGCATAGCCACAAAACAACCAACAGGTGGAGCAAGTATTGTGTTTTATTCCTTGTGTGGTAAATATGAACTAAAATAGCAAATGTTTTATAAACTTTTAAGTTATTAAGTAAAATATAAAACTGTGTTTTTATATGAGGGAGGTATTTTTTTTAAATCTCATTAATCTGACTACTAAAAAAAAAAACACTGTTTCTGCTCTATTAGCTTAGCAATAAAAATATTAGTGTTGCTGAAAGTGGTTGGGTATGGAATGAGTTCATTTTAGGAACAAAAATGGAAAAGACAAAAATGGATATATGGATATGTCCAGGTGAAACATCTATACCTTCTTTTGATTTATTTTATTTGTTATCAAAAAGAATATTGGGGAGTACTGCTCCTTCTTACAGGTGGGTTATCCACATTTATTATACAGACAGATAATAGCTTTAAAATCATCAGCTAAGTCTTTCATTTGTGGTGTTGAATGAGAAGGGTTTACAGAAAAAAAAGATCAGAGGTATTCGTTTCTTTACAATTAACTGTGTTCTCCAGCACATTCCACCGCTGAACACAGAACAAAGTGCTCAGGGGGAGAAATGCTGGAAAATAAGATTCAGTGGCTGCTGCTGAATCAAAGGGGAAATGCATAACAGATGAGAGGGGCTTGCTCCCTCCCCTCTCTCTGTCGGTCACATCCCTGCAGAGCAGATATCCAACACACAACCCATCGAAAAAAAAAGGCTTTGAATGCCTTCAAGTGCTGTCGGAAAACATGAGAACTACATATTCAGTGCAGGGACCAGAACAAAGTGGCATGAATATTGGCATATAATTGGTGATTTGTCTGTATCAATAAGTGGGCCTGCAAAAAAATTCATTACATGACAGTTTACTGATATTAATCATAATTAGAGCTGAAATGCTTTGTTGACATTAGGAGAAAAATGAGTAGACTTAACTGTTTTCAATTATTTGACTGGTTGAGTAGCAACTACTTTCCATTAAAAAAGAAATAGTTGCAGTTCAAAAAGGGTCCATGAGTCCAAGATGCATTTTCTTAAAGCAAAGTGTGATGGTCAACAGAAAATACCGTAGCTCATCTCTCATCTTTGGTGAAAAGGTGAAAAAAAAGAGAAACCACACCCTAGTCCCCCTTACCTGGAAGTTATAATATAATATCTGCAGCACAAACACAGGCTCCATATTAACTTTGGCTTCTAGTTGATTGACAGAAAATAGTAAACACTTGGCCACTACATGGCCATTCTTGTCAATTAAAGTTTGGGCAGTTTTGAAGTAATGATCAGAGCAATAAGCAAGAAGTAGCACCCAACTTAGCATGAGATCACCTTCGTGCGAGCAGGGGTGACAACTCAGCCAAAGACCCAGGGATAGGCAGCTGCTGGTTGATCAGCCAAAGACATTGCAGTTAGTTAGCCAAGCTCAGGAAAGAAATCAAGCAACGTATCTGACTGCCAGAGGAACAGGTGGAAGGACCACTCTGAGTGGGAAGTAGACACAGGTCAGGGCCGATGTTAAAACATGAAACACCTATGACGCCTGGTTCATCACTGACAATGCAAGTGTTTCATAGAACCTTTAACAAACCAAAGACAGTTTAACCTTTTGTCTATTAACCCCAAAAAATTGAAATATAATATAAACCTGTTGGTTGCAGCCCTCTTTCAGATTGATTGATTAATCACATAATGCATGTTTAAGTCAAAACAATTAGCAGCATATTTTAATACTTAGTAAATTCTTAGTAAGTGCATATTGTGTTGGATTTTAGATTGCATTCTCTTTGACATATCTAGAATAAATGTAGGGTTAACAAAATAGGCTATAATCGCTGAATGATAAATGACAGGAAACTATTGTCGGTTGTATCCAGAAACATACTGAACAGCAGCGGTGATCCTGAAGCTGCTGCAGTAACAGCCTGCTCCATCTAAGCCGGGTGACCAAGAGAGTGGTGTAAATTCCGAGCGGAGCGTGAACCCGTCAGCAGTAGTTTGACTGGAGGGAATGGATCTGCGACGCTGGTGTTGTTTTCTCCGCCACGCACGCACGATCGCACGCACGCACACGCGAGGTGTCAGCTCTGCCGTGACGACGTGAGCTGCTCGGGACCTTCCGCCCGGGAGATCACCGCAGATGGAGCCGGACCTGCAGACAGCCGACACCGCCGCAGCTCACCTGAGGACAACAAGCAAGCAGGCGAACAAATAAACAAGCAAGCAAACAAACAAACAAACAAACAAACGATCAGTGGCCAGCGCGCGGGGATGCTTCGCGCGGGAGAAACGCGCGCGCTTCGCGATAAGTGCTCGGTCGATAATTAAGTCGTAATTACGTAAGTAGCGTTCAAGGTTGGCGTGTCTGCTGCGCTGCGCTAAATTTAGCAGAACGAGCCGGAGGAGGACGCGCTCGTGTTTTCGTCCACAGAGGGAGTTTCTACATTTTCTCCCCAGCGCACCTTGGATTTCAGTCGTCACCACAAAGCAAGTGTGGAGCCGAGGACGACGTCAAACCAATTCCAGACAGGTAAGCTAGCGTCCCTGCAGCTAACGCGTGTGTGTGTGTTTGTGTGTGTGTGTGTGTGTCCGCTTCGCTAAAAGTATGTGAGGGGAGAAGTTAGCCCACCGACACGAGCCACCGTGCATGGCTTCCAGGTTACGTGTCTTTGTCTGCACGGTGTAATGATGAGCTCGCGGCGCATCTGGAGTCTCAGAACCCTCTGCACATCCCTTGTTGCCACCCACACTGACTTTCCCTTGGCTGAAGCTCAGAGGGAGCCATGATTTACCCTGTTTTTAATGTCATTTGTCCACGGTAGTTCTCTGTAAGTCAAGTGAACTATGGCAATAAAAAAAAAAAAAAAACTTGAGCACGTTCAACACAGTCAGGGGGGATTGACAGTCCATGTGTTGGGTGTAATTCAGTTGATTTAGCTCACTTGTCTGGTCGAGGTTAAAGTGGCTCATGTACATTATGTCCTGTGAACTGTTGGATGAAACTGTACCAGGCTGATTAGCTCTGACACTGGAGGATTAATGAGGATCGCAGGAGTCAATGCATCACAAGTGTGACATGACAAGAGACCCTGGTCGGAGCACATTATGCAGGCTGACATAAGCAGCCACCCTCCTGGCATCCACCCAGCCTCACTTCATTATTCTGCGGGGACTGCGAAATCCTGAAGTGGGGGTTGACTGTATCACCGCTGCCTCCTGAACGTAAGGCGCTGAATTCTGAGCTTCTGTTGTAATCTTCATAACATTCCTGTGCTTTCTTGGACTTACCGTCACAATCATCGACTCCACTCATATTGAAAATTAACACTGTTGGCCCCAGAAAGGATTTAAAAAAAGAATCCAACATGTCTTGTTAATAAATAGAAATGCACATTTTGCTTATAATCCTCTTTAAATGTCTGTTTGGTAAGAAGAAATGCTTCTAGTGCAGTTGGTATTTAATATGGTTGGATGCGCCTCACCTCGCTCACTGCCAACAACATCCGGAGTCACTTGCCAGGAATTCCACCTTTGCTATTTGTTTCCCTCTGAGGGGAAAAGTGTGTTATGTGGAATATATTGAGGCATGCAACAGTGAAGAGCATCCAGCTTGGATTGAACTCGCAGACCAGAGAGGAGGGGTTCTGACAAGAGGAAGCTCTCTGGCTTTTGCAGCACGGTGGACGGGTTCCTGGCATCTAGCTTGCGCAAGTCGTCCGATGCCAGATTCCCTCTCTTTCCCAGCCTGCCAAAGCCCCTCCATCCCATCGCCTTTATCAAAAGCCTTCTCTGCGATTCCCCCACTTCCACTTCTGTCGTTGCGCTATCAATCATATCTTGCTCTCAGCAGACTCTTCTGCTCATTAAGGATGTGAACCTGTAGGTAGCCTGCAGCCCCCCTAGACATTCATCTCTCTCAGCGGGGCGCAGAGTCTCACATCTGGAACAGCATTTCAAAACACAGCTCTTAGCAGCAGACACGTAGTGTATGCTGATGGAGGATTCAATGCATTTTTAAAGGGTGCCTTTTAGGAGACGCAGTGCCAGGCATAAAATTAGCAGCACATGAAGTGTGTTACTCATAGACATGCACACCTCTAATGGTTTGTCAGTTGCCAAAAAGGCAGAATAAAGCAGGTGCAGGGGATGTTTGGAAGTGCGGAGGATAATGCATATTGCAGTACAGTCAGTGGTGATGATAGCTGGCTGGCTTCACATCTCATTCCCTTTGTCCCTCGCTCTCTCCCTTGCTGCTCTGTTTTGTGTAAAAGGTTTCAGCCAAGACAAGTTGAGCTGCTTTTGTGTGTGTGAGTGCGCGCGTGTGTGTGTGTGAGAGAGAGAGAGGGGACTGCAGGGTGTAGCCCCAGACTTCTTTCTTCCCCTAAGGCACAGCTTCCCTACCATGAAATACGCCTTTGTGCTCCAGAAAGACTCACAACTAAGGTGGACAACTTGAGAGGGAAGGAGCGCACACATTTGTTTGTGCACAAGTGTAAAAATAGAGGAAGGTGTGACATGACCTTTATTTATAGCAAAGGCCTTATGACTTCACCTACACTGAAAAATCTGTGTTAACACCTGAAGATCCATCCTGCAAGAGAATATATATATTTTTTTTTTTTTTCTCTAGCCATCCTCTCACTACTATTCTTAAATGTGTCTGTAATATACTGAGATCTGCACAGGAATGTTGATTTATTTAGACGAGTGTAATGCAATTTGTACAACCTCAGTTCTCTGGTCAAAAAGCATCACAATATAAACTCCAATCATTAGAATCAAGCTTTAAAAATGCTAAAAGAGATTATTCAAGGTTACTGTAATATCAATGTTTTTTTTAATAAGCCCATGCTGATGCCCATGTCAGTTTTTAATGTGCTGCATCCACCTCTGGGAGCTTGGCACTAGCGTACCCACACCGCGTCGACCCGTTAACCCTCACAGCTACAACAAGCCATCCACAGATAGACCATAATGCAGCTCCGTGCAGTTGCCCTGTCACAACACATGTGTCACCACTCAGCAAACTCTGAAACCCTGAGGGCCCTGAACCCAGCTTAGTCACGCCACCGCGGCCAAGACGGCCCCACCACCATTTGCACACTGCACTGATGCCTCCAGACAGGCTGCAAGCTGGCACAAACACAATCTGAGATGCAACCAAATAAAAAAAGAAGACAATATCAATATAACACAGCAGGAGAGTGGAATGTCAGAGGGGGCTGCTGCTTGGCAGACTGTTCTTTTTGTCCAACATCAGACTCCTTAGGACAAACCCAAAACCAGACAAGAATTGTTCTGAAACATGTTTTGACATGCATTGACGTCAAGGTTTGCATAGATGTTTGCTAACATAATTAATAGCGACATTGATGTGTGCACAAGGAGGTAAGTGTGGCTTTCGCTCAACGACTAAAGAAGTGTTGGGAGCCAGCTTGTTTAACAGTAATCTGAATGAGGCTTCACAAGGCTTACTCAAGGCACATGAAATTTGGAGGTTTTCTCTATCTTTAATCAAGAGTGTGGTCTTTCAGTTTGAGAGCAGGACAGGTCAATTTCTTGTTCAGATTGTCTACTGCTTTCACTCAAAACCCTGCAATGGCACTCAAATACCTTGAATTGCCCCTCATAGAAAACAGTGTTGCCCATAGATCCACTGTATGAATGGCAATAACCTGTGTAAACAGCCACTTTAAGTGGTCATCAAGACTAGAAAAGCGCTCTATAAATACAGAGCATTTGCAGTCCAGCTCCTCTCCTCACCCTCATTCTGCCTTTTTGCACATGAAACGTCTGCTCTCTTGACGATTTTCTTCTGCGCTTGGCATTTTGTGCAACAAATCTATAAAAATTCCCCAACCAATAGAATATCAGGTGTAGTGATGATGAATCGACCTCCCTCGCCTTACTGCTGGTAACTTTTGCTTGTTGGTACGGTTCCCATAAAATTCAGGGGGAAAAATAAACAGGGTGGAGAAAATTTGTTTTTATCATTGATAGCAACAGTGTTCCCATGATGAAAATAATACTTCACTGAGATCCTAGATCTTGCTGCTCCATGTTGACCATAGATCTGCTGGACTCGTGCTCCGTTAAGGTGCCATTTCTTTCCTTTAAGCAAACCAATGTTATGACGGTGTAAGCCATGGAAGCCAGAAGTGCATTAACCCTGTTAAAGTAACTGCCTGTATGGAACTCTCACTCAAAGACTTATAGCCAATACACACACAACGAACTACACTTGACATTTTATTGGTTGGTACATTTTCATGGAATTGTTCAAAATAGGATGATGGATTAGTAAAAACAAACCAATAAAAAACATCAAAAATTCTTTGCAAGGATCTAATAACATAAGTATGATAAGAAAAAGACCTTGGAGGTTTCCAGTGCCCTGTGGTTGTTTTGGCATTTGTTTATTTACTTTTTGGAGCATGCCTCTGCAATGAATCTTCAACTTCTCAGTCTAATTTGCCCAGTGTGGCTATTCTCAGTGTTTCTGTGTGACGGTGGTCCACTCCACCAGCAGGGGGCTAATCGCTCGCTATGTGTGTCTCAATTTTGATTCATGGCGTACAGTGCAGCGCCTTGTGGTTGCTACTCTGAAGGAGAACTTGATGTCATGAAACCTAATTATCTATTCTCTATCTGTTCTGTCTTGCTGTGTGCCTCACTTTTTTGATGCCAGCACTTTCACACTCTCCACCACCATGCCAACCGCCATATTGATGGAGTGAAGCTTCTCCATATTGAGAATAAGTGGGCTGTATCTTGGCTTAGCGCTCTCAGCTGCATTATGGTGATCAACATCTCCTTCAGTGGATTAGTCGTTAGTCCACTTTCTGCCTTGTTTTTTTTACCTTACGGTGGATAGTTTCTAGTTTCAGTTATTTATAATATTGTGTGCGTCAGTGAAAAGAGAAGAGGGAGACAGAAAGTAGATGTATATTATCCAGATTTCAGAGCAATAAAAACATTCATAACATATTATGGCTTGTCAGACACACACAAATTAATTTTAATACAATTCAAATTACAACAAACAGTTTGAGCTTTGTTTATTACTTTGCCATTTACACTATAAAACTCTTCCACTCGCTGCTTCTCAGATGCTTTGGTGTGGTTTTCCACTCAGGATGGCTTTGCTTGGGTGTAGCCAAACAAATTAACGATAGTGGCTAACTTTACTGATAGGTCAAGAGGAAATGTGGCCATTTGGTTCTTAAGTTGTGACATCTGTGATATCTGTCTCTGGGTCCAAGCTCTGCTATTTTGAAGATGCTACAGTGCTGTGTCTCTTGTAGTAATTGTGGATCTCAGGTGGTGGAATTGTGTGAAGACAGCCCTATTACAAATGAAACACTGAATGTAAACTATATATTTTTCATGAATTACACAAAATATATAAGTAAATAGAGAATATTACTAAATATAAAACAAATCAGTCGTCATGAATAATACATTTACAACAATACATACATTATGTATATTATACAATACGGATTGAGGATTTTCAATTGGGCCTATTTATCTTGAACATGACATTCAGCAGTATCCATCCAATCATCGCCCAGATTTTAACATAATTTGATGAAAATGCAAATAATGCTTCCATCCTCTGTTGTGACAAAAATATATAAAAAATCTTACAGCTGGTAGCGCTAATTCACCAGTTGGGTGTCATTAAACCATGGCAGAAGATGAGGGTGCAACAAGATGACTTCATTCAAGAATGCCAGTAAAACAATGTAAAAATGGTAAAAATGTGGTGGTAAAATATAATGTGTGTTTCATGAGTGTGGCCAAAACTGGTTTAGTGACCTGCAGGTTTCCTGCGGCTCCTTTAAAAGTCTCAAATTAAATTGTTTTAAATTTGCTGCAAAGTATTAAAATTGCAGGCAGTGCATATAAGACTAATGGGGAAATTGTCATGTTATTATGATAGTGATTTGTCCTCAAACTTGATTAGAAAAAGCAAAATAGTAAAACTCTTTCGCAGGGAATAAGTCCATTGTCCAGGCAGGCGTCACTTTCTGTTTGGTTCATTTTTCCATTTTTGCAAACAAACGGCACCTGCTGTCTTTCTTGCCCTGGTAAAAAACAACTGTCCAGGTGCCTATGCCCACCTTACCATATGTATAATATCACCGGGTGCTCAGTATATTCAAATCAAAACATAAACTACCAAAAATAACTAAAACAATATGACTATTGATCTTTTATTATTAATATTCTAAAGGAATAATCAAACATGTATGTAACATAATCTAACTAGTTCTATGAAACAAAACCAAAAGCTAAATTAACAACTGTTAAAGACTTAAGAAAACAGAAAATATCTCCTACTCAATGTTATTATTCTGATATCTTATTAAGCTTATTAATAGGTTTAAATAAATTATCTTCTCTATCAAAGAACATGTTTTTAAATACATTACATTTATCAAGGTCTTAAAAAGCATTAAATTTCTAGATACTTGGAATTTCAGTGAAACTCTTGCAATAGCACCAATATTTGCAATTTTCCCATCTCCATGTGTGCAAATTATACAACAAAGAAAAGAGAATTTACAAGGCTAAGCATCAGTGGGATACAGGTGACCATAAAGATACAACAGGTATTCCACATGTGACACATTTCAGTGGTCCTGTCCCTGTCAAAAACACTCCAACAGTCACTTGAATGTAAGCATAAGCAGCAGGCATCAAACAACAGATGAAATGCAGGGAAGACGGTGCCAGTACTCAAGTTTTCCCTCTTCCTGTGAGAATCGAAGTGCCCATCGTAACATCACAGAGCTCTAAGGAAGCTCACTGTTGAATCTCCTGTCAACGTAAACCACAGGCAGCTCTTTCAAGGCAACGCCCACTTGCAGTTTTTTTCTCACTGCATAGATGCATCACTCAGATTTGGTCCACCACACAACTGTCATTGCTATACAGGGATACACACTGACATGCACAAGTGCTGTCTCTGACAAAAGACCTTGTCAAGAGTAGCATGTGAAAGGATTTTTCTCACTTTGTACACACTCACAAGGTTACTGTTGACGCCCTTCCCAGTGCTGTATACATATGGAATACATTTCAGTTGACTTTCTTGCCAATTTGCTTCTTAGAACTGGCCATTCCATGTTAACTGTCTTTCACCAGTTAAATAATCTCTTAGGTTTAGAACACAGTTCAAAATACAATCTTACAGTGTTTTTCTTTGAGGAAATTTTCTGGAAGTTTTAAAATCTATTAGGAGATATATTTGTGGGTTTTAATGTCAGTATAGTTTTACATCTCCCTCATGCTTCTCTCTGGAGCTCTGGGAAGAAATTGGTGTTTTATGTCGATCTTTGAGCCTCTGTCTTTATGATTGGCCAACTGTCCTCTGGGTGAAGTGCAGCCAAGTCAACCACAGATAACATAATTTAATGTACTACTGTACAGTAGGTCATATTTGATTGGTGTTTACTTGTTGATTCTTGCTCTTCTCTTAGTTTGCACCATTACACAAAACCATACTGGCTAGATTATTTGGAGATGGCCCAGTTCCTGAAATCTGACAATGTGCAGTGCAGTGTTTACGCAACATTTTCTGTCTTGTAGCTTGTCAGGTCAGTGATGGAATGGCAGCTGGGTTTTGTTTGTTAACAGTTAAAATAACAAAGGTTTGATGGTGTGTCTGAGTCTCACTAGAAGCATGGCTAAAGGTGGAGACTGTATAGTTGTGAGATCACAATGTTGTGGAAGTTCTGTCTCTGTACTGCTCATTTTAAGGCACAGTTTGCTGAATATAGGCTGTTACTATAATTTTGCCCAGAAACACATAGTTGTGGCAAATGAGCCATGTGATTTCTTTTCTGAAATGCTACAACAGTTATCATAAATACTAGGGGTGTAGAGGTTTATGAAGGGCTTGTATGACTTGCTGGCTGAAATGCAGACAAGAAGGAACTTCATAATGGGGCTCAATTACTTTCAGCATGTGTTTGAAATCTTCGTTCTCACCAACAGAGAACGATCGCATACCTGCTGTAATAAAAACACTGATGGTGTTTGTTACTGCTTTGACACAGTCTGAATTATTTGCTGCTTAAATGCCATGGGGAGCTGGGTTTGCACAAACTCGTTTTTTCCTTGTGCCACTAATGTTAGTGGGGACATCACTCTGGTGATGCAGCTTCAAGTTCGATGTGCCCAGCTAACTGCCATCGGATATGTGCACACAGAAACGAAAGGCCTGTACTGAACATTTTCAGTTCAGATACATGTACTTTTACACCTCTAATAAATACATATCAGTGTGCGTATATACATTGTTCGTCTTTATTTGATTTGTGATCTTGATGAACTGGGAGTGTCAATCATTGATGCTAATGGTAAATGGCAGAACAAAATCTCACCAACACGCTCACGCTCACACCCACACAATTCCCTGTTCTACCATTTATCTTCCTGATTCCGTGCAGTTGTTCAGTTGTGACACAGAGCATGCTGCTTGGTTGTGCTGCAGAGACCCTCTCGGGCTGTCTGGAATCTATTTTGATGTGAAAACCAAAGACATGAACTCCTTTCACCGCTATCTGGTCCCTAAGGCTCGGAAACACTTACTAAACACCTGGCCAAAAGAACAGGGAGTAAACACTTTACACAGACACACACACACACACACACACACACATGCAGAGTGATACAGCAAACACTCTGACATACACATGCTGGATCGATTAGCAATATTGAGGCCGCAGAGAAAAATACTTTGAGAGAGCACAAAGTTTATTAGAGACATTTCGTACTCCCCCAGAATATCTGCACAAAATTAAATCTTCTCCCAAGTTTGGCCCGAATACCAGTTTGTCTTTTCAGTGTTTTTTATTAAATGTGTGGTTGAAGTAGGTTGAAGTTGCAAATACTCATAAAAAGCTACAGATGACAGAATGAAGATGACAGGCAGATACACCTAAAGCTCCCACATATTTATTGTGTTATTTGTACATTTTATGTTTTTATTTGTGTATTTTTGTACTTTACTCATAGGACACACGATTCTATCACATCACAAGTTTTACAGTCACAGTTTTTTCCGTAGCTTGACCAATAAATCTGCTAGGCCAGTATATAAGCTGATATTAGCTGCTTATAGCAGACATGTTGATATCATTGTATATGTCAGTCAAGACCTTAAAATCGTATTTAATATAGAGAAACCCAACAGTTCCCACAATGAGCAGCACTTTGGCGACTGTGGAGAGAAAAAAACTCCCTCATTAACAGAGAGAAACCAATAGAACCAGACTCAATGGGGCCGGTCATCTGCCTCGACCGGTGAGGAGGGGAGGAGAGGGGAGATGGGTGGGAAAGAGGGGAGAGACGAGAGAGAGATAGTGGGGAGGGAGAGGAGGGGGAGAGAGAGGTGAAAGTTACCAGGAACACTTGAGCACCATCAGGTATCAGCTCTGACTAGTTGTAATGAAAACAATAACAGATGTCATTATAATATGAAACAATAGGTCCTTGAGTTCAGACAGGGATTTTGCAGTCTGAAACTGCAGTGTCAATGGCAGATTTTATTAGCCGTAGTTAGTAAGCTTATGAAGCTAAAGTTAATGACATGAGTTGGTTGAAAACACTGTCTTGCTGGCTTTTTAATATTTCCAGATGTCTTTTAACCATTTCAAAATTCATATGCTGAAATAAACCCATTCACTTCATCGCGACATACACAATATCATGCTAACAGACTGAGGCTCAAGCTAACAGGTTTTAAACAAAATATTAGCATCCTCCTCACCCTAAATTCGAAGGTGGGGGTTCATATTTGATGACTGATCTGAACTCCAATTAAACCTAATAAAGGAGCACCACACCATCTGAAGTACTTTGCTTCGTGATCCAGCAGAGGTCACTCACTATCAGCTTGACCTATTGTATGCCCCCTTGACCCATCAGGAACATAAACCAGTAACATGCATTCTTTTGCTATGAAAATGGAGGATGCTAGAAAGCAAAGCCATTATGAGTGGACGTCACAACGTGTTATGGGTTATACGTCGCAGAAAATAACAGAAAAGGGTAATCCTGTTCGTCATCTTTGTACTATGCAACTGCCTAACCGTCACCAACAACAAATGTGTGGGCTCACCTGTTAGCAGCAACGGAGGAGGCACCACAAACGAACACAGAAACATTAAGTGTTCAACCTCGTCTGACTGCGTGCATGGAGAATTTGTTTGAGTGTATTCTTTGTGTCATCTCAAATTCTTTACAATTTTTGGTAAAAAGGACAGCCTTAAGGTATTTGTGTATTGACCAGAGATGCTAGATAGTCCTGGTATATGCATAAGTCACAAAATAATGCACAAGCTATGATAGGGCACTCTGGATGGGATTAACTCTTAAAACAAAAAAACTTTTCAAATAACACTAAAAGGGCGCTCTGAAAACCTCTGCATACCCCTGCCAAGGCTCGACATGTCAAACCATTAACTATCAAGTCTGTGAGCCCCTCTGCATATTCTAATTTGTCTCTAACTTGTTTTGCTCTTTTACTGTGTTTGTCGCTTGCACACTCGTGCTATTGCATACGCTATGGTCCATAAAGTTCTTACTGTCCACACATGCAGTCAAAACTCACAGGTTCAGCTGCATTTGTGCACATACCCCTAACTGGCATGCAATGCAGTTCTCTCTCTCACAAGTGCTTGTCTTTCGCCCTATTCTGGAATCTGTTGCTTGTGAGAGGGACCTTAATACCTGTGTACGTGCAACTCTGCTTCAGCCATAGATCACAGTCAGATGTAAATATAAGATGAACATGTCATACTTTTCAAACTACTTGTAACTCACAGACTTGCGGGACCTATTTTATGAGATTGCAAGGGTATGTAAACAATGTGTAGAGACCACAGTATTTATGCAGTTCTCTGTAGTTACTGTTTTTGTAATGCCTTTTGCACCACTTCCACCAGAGATTAATTTTCAACCATAGAGGTCATGCCTGCAGACCTGCCTCATCTTGAAGAAGGACCTATTTTTCTTTTAAAGTAAAATATGTTTTTGGTTAAATGCTAATGTTGTTACCCCCAAAATACTACTGTGTATTTCAATAACAGCTTGTTTTGAGAAAGATAAAACAGCACCTGAAGTATATGTGAAAAGCCAGAATCAGACATTGGTAGTTTCGTCCAGGAACACCTTGGTTGACTGTTATGGCCTTAGCTGACTTCCCCTCCAACATATTTGAGGACAGTACAAGCTGTGCATTTCTGAGTGTGTGTGCGTCTGTCTATCTCAGTGCTGGAGGGAGTGAGTCAATCACAGCAGCAGAAATCATCCCTGCGGGCGATCTGTCTCCACTCATGACAAGGCTCCTAAGGCACTTATCTTTCCTTCCCTGACTCATTCCATCCCTCCCTCGGCTCCCCGCTCCAACCCTCTCACCATTCTCCTCCTATTCTCTTCCCCTCTGTATCCCTCCCATGGTTTGTCTCGTGCCCTGGCACTGCAATTAACTTCTCGTCATCAAAGGGTGTAATGAAAACGAAGGCGAGATAGAGAGTCAGTCAGAGGTGGGGAAACTGTGAGAGAGGGAAGATAAGAGGGATTAAGCCAGAGGAGCTGTGACTGAACAGAGGTGAAGCAGTGCCTCGCATACACTCTCTCACACACTTGCATACACTTGTACATACTCGCAGGTTCTTTTTCCCCATCAATATACACACTCTGTTAAACACAATCACACAAACATATACATACACACAGCGCACACTCACTCTCACTTAGTCTCACATTTCTCCGAGTTGCAGACAGAAATAGAGAAAGAGAGGGATGATATCCCCCAGGAGATTTTTTTCTCTCCTCAACCCTTGTTTTTATTTCAACCCTCTTCTCTCTTCCTCTTTCACAGACCCACACACACTTGTTCACAGCCTCCCCTCCTCCTCCTTCTCTGTGAAGAACAAGAATTATTGGCGTACACGTAGAGAAGCTGCTCCGTCGGTATTCTCATTGTTTCGTTTTTTTTCTTCACCACCCTGGTTCAGAGAGCTGTCAACTGTGACCGCCGTTGAAAGGATGTCAGCAAGGGAGACAGAGGGGGTGAGAGAGAGAGAGATTGAGACTTGGGGATGAAAGAGACGGTAACAGAGGGAGGGGGAGTTGTTGAGATGGAGGTCCCTGCGGAGGGCAGAGGGAGTGATGGCATGCTTGTTTCTTTGTGCCCGAGCAAACGCAGCAACAGCAGCAGTGAGGGGAGGTGATGGAGAGGAAAATAGCTGAGGGTAAAAAAGTAGCTCTGGGGGAAATGAAAAAAGCCAAAGTTTCTAATTAACCATGGCACTAGCGCTCAATAACAGTGACATAATTGGCCCTAGTTGGTAGTCGTTGGTGGGGGAGCCCTCAGCTGTGGAATCTAGCACAACACGCTATAAAATGTGAATAATCTGTGATGTAACACAGTGGATTATGACCGAAACTGGAGTAGTTGAGTTGCAGGCTCTATCAGACAGTGAGAAGAAAACAGAACTTCCTCCAACCGGATTCTTCTCTTAGTTTTTCCTCAAACAGAATTCCTTGGTGAAGTAATCTGCACTTTCCACAAGCTTCAGTCTTTATCATTGTTAAATCACTCTGTTGTCTTGAGTGCAGACATTAATGAGTCCTCTGATACAAACAGATGGACCAGCTGTGTCTCTTCACTTGCCGATGGTCGACAGAAAGTGTTCTACCTGTCAGTATTGCAGTGGTGACATCTGGCTTCCCACACTGTCCTTTCACTATAATAAGTTGGTAAATCACAGGCTAGCTCTTTTTCATGAGTGAGTACAAGATGGAGTGTAAAATGACAAAATAGACAGATTGATGACGCATAAATACTACTGGGCAGTTGGAGTTGATTGTAGATCTTAAGTCCAAAAAATTCTTCAAAAATATAAAATGTGAAGCTATAATCTATCGCTCCTCATTGCTGGTGGATAGGTTTGGTAAGAGCAGCCCAGTCTGGGGTGATGTTTCTGTGGTTTCTGTTAAAAGAAAACAGTTGAAAAGCAGCACATGGAAATAAAACTATTCATCCAGGCAAAGCGCAGAGCTTATTGAAGCGGACATTTCAATCAGCAACCCAACGGGGGTAAGGATGAAATGGTGCCGCCCCAGTTTGGTCTGTCAAGATGGGTTGTGGGCGATGACGTCTATTGATGCGGGCACGTTGAGGAGGGGCAGGAGGCGCTTCGAGGAGGTGGTCCAGACGCTAATGCTTCAAACAGCTGGCTTTGCATTCTGAATGAAGGGGAGGAAACAACAACGCACCAAATGACAGCCATTCCGCTGTGATCAAAAGGACGATACAGTTTCTCACTGTGGATTTAGAGAGTCACAGACAGACTTTGGCTCTTAGGCCCCTCAGCGTCTTCACAGTAGGGCTCTGTGTTCAGATTGAAAAAAGCTCCGTTGGCGGGTGAGAACTGCTCACTGCCAAATCATGTGTCAGCCTCATGTTTTTATCTGCATTACTTTTATTTGAAACAGAAGGTGATATAGCTTTAAATATGCATGTTATTTAAAAACGGACAAAATTAACATGAACTCAAAACAAACAAGTATTGTGTCTATTGGATTTTGTTTGTCAAGTTGTTTGCTTTGTGCACTGGCACAGCACACATCCCCTCTGCTTCCCAGATTATCATGCTGTTGACCCAGCTTCCCAGTGCATTTCCATGTGTGGGATCCGTTTCAGTGAACAAATTGGTGTCAAACATCTCTCTAACTCTCCTACCTCCTAATCAATAGGGAATTCATGGTGTGGGTGGGTGTCATCTCTCCATCTGTGTCCCACTTGTCACATATCACAGAGTTGCCAGCCATCTGCCAATTTTTTCTGCTCTCCATTATTGTTGTTCAGATGCGTCATGCAGCTTGCACAGAAGCTGGTTACTCCTCCACGAAACACCAACGTATTTGCCAGAATCAAAGATGAGCATCTTGTTAACGTTTACCACATTGTAACAAAATGCTTGTGAGGTTTAAGGAAATATCATTTTAATGTGGAGAAATATTTTACAAACTTGTACAGAATTACTATAGATAAATGTGTTTATTTTGAAGAAAGCAATGAAATGAAAGTAACCTTAATTTATCATTCTGTTGGCACATCTGTGGAATCCTGTTCTACAGATCAATATTTGTATGATAGGAAATGGAGCTGATTAATGATGTGACTGCTTTTTTCCTTTCTAGACCGAAGTCAGGGAGAGAGATGACCCTCGTTTTGTCCATGAATCCTTTCCTGGACCAAGAAGGAGACCCACCACTTTCCGCATATCAGCCCATATGGGAATCGGAGCGTTGCAGTAAGACCTGCCTGTCAAACCCGGCCCCGCCATGCAGCTCTGACGAGCAATTTACTCAAGGTACGCACAAGAAAACTGATGTTCACTCTATCATTTATTTAAGTTGGATTTAATCAGATAGTGTTCCGCAAAACAAGCTCAGGCTGTGGTTGCATACATATTCAAAGAACAGGACTTCAGATGAGTCATGGATTCTATACCTACAATTTATTGGGCTGTGACCTATTGGCGTCAAATTTTGAAGCATTCTAATAATTGTAAATTTTGAAAACAGACAGTAATGTTTGATTTCATGTCCAAGCTGTGGTAACGTAGTCCCACAGTGTAGTGGATTTATGGTTGTGTTTTCTTTTTTGTTTTTCAGAACCCCCCTGTAGGCGAGTCCCTGATCATGTTTCAGTGTCAAGGATTGCATACTTCAAGAGGAAGTTTGTTGATGATGATGACGAGCCGTCCTTCAGTTTCAGGACATACTGCCAGACTGTAAGTAACTATACAATTATGTTTTCAGAGCACACCATTTATCCTAATAAGGCATAAAAACAAGTGTGTCATGCTTAGGGCACTGACTGTATAGATGTGACATCACAACCTTATGGAAGTCCAGGCAGTTAATTTCAAAGCTGTTGCTTAATATGGGCTGTGTGTGGTTTGCCGTAGATTGAACATTTCTAGAACTGCTTTCTAATCAAAAAAGACATGTACAACTCACTTTGTACAATATGGGACCTTTAACTAATTGTTGAAAGTCATTTATCACTAGAAAATGATGTGAAAGATTGTTTGTTGTGTGTGAACAGTGTGTCCAAAATCAATATTCAGTCAAAGTCCCCTATTTAATATTGGAATTTGCTCTGGTGTGTGTTTAAGATTTCAGACACTTATCAATGTTATCAATGACATAAAGTGTAGAGTATTCATATAAGTACATTATGGGATTATTAGCAGTCAATCATGCTCATGCAATGATACATTATATTGTTCTTCCATTGTGGGAATTTCTGACTCTGTGGACACTCAAATTATTTAGCAGACAGTTAATTGTATACAACATAGTATACTGAAGCTGATTAAAATTGGCTGGAAAATGTAAACTTATTGAATCAATATCTGTTTTTATATATTTATTTTATTAATTATTTGATCAGGTTAGATTGATCTAATGGGATACTATCCTTTAGGTGGCACCGGTCCTGGAGGAGCGTGCCCACGTGCTGCGTCTCTCCTTGGAGAAGATGAGATTCATTGACGACCCTGAGGCCTTCCTCCGTCGCTCCGTTCTCGTTAACAACCTTCTTCGCCGTCTGCGAGCTGAGATCCTGCTCCAGAGCACTGACTGGTGCTTCCCCCCAAACCCAGCATTTGCAACTGGCCATTGCGTCCTTCCTCCCGGCACTAACCCAGCTAACCAGGCAATCCACGGAGCAGTACCCACCCGGATTTGCCTAGCACCCCAAGCCGGACCACCCTTCCGTAAGCGCTTCCGAATGGTCCGTGGAGGACACGGTAATCTTCGCCCTGACTGTGCCCAGACATGCTGCTGCATCTATGCAGCGGCAGCCACTGCAGGACACTACCTCCACCTCCCCTTCTCCATGTATGATGCCGCACTCTCTACCTGCCCGACCACACCACACTCCTCCTCATTTTTTCAGCTAGCTAGCCATAGTAAGTTAGGGCTAACAGTTGCTGTGGAAGAGCATGATGATGAGGATGAAGATGTTGAAGAGGAGGAGGAAAATGAAGAAGAAGAAGAAGAAGAAAGGGAAGAGGAGGAGGAAGAAGAAGAAGAAGATGATGATGAAAGAAGACCAGGGCCCTCTGTTGATGTTGTCAAAGACAAATCAAGTCAGAAAAGGACCAGGACTTTGCTTGGTCATGCACACACAAGGACAGAGGAAGACACCTGCATGACAGATAGAGTGGAAGATGAGGAGGAGGGAGAGCAGGAGGAGGAAGAGGACGAGGAAGAGGAGGAGGAGGAAGAAGAGGAGCAGGTCATGCGACCATGTCAGTGGGTCTCTGAAAGAGAGCTCCACAAGGTTAGCTTCTGGCACCGCAGGGCTCACAGACAATGACTGGACTTTCTGAGATTCAACTCACATTCTACATTTGTTAAAATGAAGATGTAATTATGACGACAACTGTCATTAGTTGAAGATTACGCAACTGATGAAGGTGCGAGTTACATACCTTATTGAAATGCCAAGTCAACTTCATTGTAAAGGTCTCATATACACACAGACAAGCTCAATTCAACTATATTGCTAGTGTTATGGTCAGATGAAAAGTTAAAAATATTTGGCCTATCTTAGCACTGGAAACATTTCTCTAGCAAGTACAAAGGCTAAGGTCACATAGGTGGGACCTGACATCCTAAAGGTGAAGTGAAGCTTGCTATTGCACTGTCTACAAGACCATTTTCAAGCCCCACAGCACAACACTTCAAGTCTCAAATGGGGCTTTATATTGGTGCAACGGTCATTTCAGGACCCTAAACAAGCCTATCAAAAGAAGGGATATGGATAGTGTGTGTGCTTCTGTACGTGTGTGTTTGCAAGATATGATGTAGCATTTTTAAACTTGAGTTTAAGCTATTCTTTTCATTATGAAACACGGGTTACACCTGAGTATGTGTGCCTGTTGATTTTGATGCTGTCTCAGGCAATGGCAAGTGACTGTGCTGCAGCGCGGGCACAAAGTGTGTTCTTCAAATTATTTTACGAGACAACAATCATAAACATTGTTTGGAAATGTTAAACCACAATTTCAAGTGCCTTAGTGTTTTTATAGATACATGTGTATTGTGTTAATGTAATTGTTCTTGTTACTAAGTAGCTTTCTTGCATTCCAAATGTGTTTGACTAAAACCGGGCATGTAGTTAAATGCAGGGATTCTTTCAAATGTTGTTCAAAGGTTAAAGTTTTAAATCTGACTAAATTTCCTCACCCAAAATGTGTTCTGTTTGTTTTAAATACAAAATGCATGTTTTCTAACACTGCCTGTCTTGACAATGCACAAATGTAAAGCCAACCTTCAAGGTCAGTTGCCAAAACCTTGAAAAGATACTTTTGTTCAAAACCTCATTCACGTTTGTTTTTATGCAGAAAAGGCTTGTTATGGTTTGGTCGATGAGCATTTACTAAAACAATTTGAATCTAAAATCATCAGACAGGGTTTGATTTCAAAGATTTAAACGTGCTATATGTAAGTTTTCTCTTGCTGGG
Organism: Paralichthys olivaceus; assembly: GCF_024713975.1. Classification (NCBI taxonomy): domain Eukaryota; kingdom Metazoa; phylum Chordata; class Actinopteri; order Pleuronectiformes; family Paralichthyidae; genus Paralichthys; species Paralichthys olivaceus. Next base: position 23,598,514 of record NC_091104.1, on the reverse strand, counting down.
AGTGAGTGGTTGTCTTCGAAGAGCTTCAGCGATTTTTTACTTTTCAAAGAGATTATACGACCTCAGAGCAGCACTGCTTCTTGAGGGCAGACTGACCACTACAGTGGCTTGCTATTGGAAAGAGACGAGCCAAGCTAAATTGTCAGCATTCTAACTTTGGTAGAATTAAAGAAGTGATAGAAATAGAAGCAGAACAAGAGTTAGCATTGACATTGCTCTCTTCCCCTGGAGGCTCTTTGTTAGTTAAAAGAACAAAGTTTGAGGCTGACCTCCCAAATGTTTCTTCTAGAATATTAAGTAAACAGCTGTTAAGGCTAATGTTGGCTATGTAGCGGTAGCAAAGACTTACATATAGCTCCTTTAAATAAGAACATATAATTAGATAATGTAAATAAAATGTCACCTCTGCTGGTTTTGCTTTTCCCCCCCAATCATTTATTTAAGAGATTCAGACAAACAAATATTTCATCATCAAGCAAGAAACACTCTACTCTCGATCAATGCAAACATTTATCAATAGCTAGTGGCTAGAGATCTACCTAATGTTGTCTTACAATAGTAAGCATCATATATATCACCCAAAGCCTGGTTGCACAGGTAGCTGATTTCAAAAATTGCTGCATTCAGCAACAAGTCTTTGACTTTTTGGAAAATATGCTTAATTCCTTTCTTGCCAAGCGCTAGATGACCCCTTTTATATCTGTACATGACTAATTATGAAGCCAATGTCTAGAGATGATTAACAAAGCTTAGCATGGAGACTTAGCTTAGCATGAAGATAATAAAATATTAGGTCAGGTAACACTCCTGTTGTTGTGCAAGTTAGGTAAACAACAAAGAACATGCTCACTAGCGAGTTTTAGAGGTGTCTATGTAAGGGGATTTTTTAAGCAGGCTGGCTGTTCCATCATGTTTACAGTTTTTATGCTAAGCTAAGGCTAGGTCTCCTCCCTCCAGCTTCATATTTACGGAACGGATATTGATCTGGCAAGTGAGCAAATTAACATATTTCCTAAAATGCTGAACTTGATTAAAAGAATAAGCAATCACATGTCTGCATTAGTGAGACGTTCTGATTAGTGGTTTCTTGTTTGATGGCCTCCCTCTTGTTTGGCACTTCTGAAGATTAGGGTCCTCACACTGATGACAAACCAAAGTAGTTAAAAATGGAGAAATATATCAGTCAGAAGTGATGCTTTTTTATTTATTCATTTTTACTTTACTTTTTGTGATGTCTCTTAAGACAAAAGTAATGTGGATGGTCTCAGTTGATTTACATGGTGGATCGTCTCTTTTTTTTCAATACTGACATCCCTACAAGCATCAGTGACACTACAACAGGACGAGTATGAGTATCAGCCTATTTAATTTTAACTCTCTAAAACCTGTGATTATCTGTTTCTTTTTTTTTTTTTGTTTTTTGATAAAAGGATTTGACAAAGCAATATCTGTTTCTGAGACAAGAATGTGTAAAACTGCATTGTCTGTTATTAAAAACAACAAAAGAGCAAGTTCTGCTCGGATAATTTTATGTGATGTTCTGTGACAAGTGTAAAGATCAGTAAAAGAAATGTTGAAAACATATTGCTTCCTCCTTTATTCCCTCTCATTACAGCCATGCTGATCCTTGCAGCTTTCAAACAGAATCCAGTGTGAGTGCGTGCACGCTCATGTACGTGTGTGGATTCCTCTTTATTGTCTTGCCTCCCATCCTGTCTGCTGTGCAGTGGAGTGCGGCGCTGCAGCTTATTGCACTCGCCAAATGTCTCTCAGGTGTCACTTTGCTGCTCGACTCTTGTTAATCTTCCTGACATTATGCTCAGAGCAGTCACCTCCACACTCCTCCCTGCACTCGCTGTCATATCTATTGTCCCTGCAATATTCACTTATGTTGGAACATAAAACAGAGCCCTCCGCCTGCATCATACAACCTAGAGATAAGCCAGAGAGAATTTGGAAATATTCGTTTCAATACCCTATCGTTGAGCATAATGCAGTCCGTGCTGACACAGCACTGTCATCCGGAGGCATTACTGGGCTTGTTCTGATCCAGTAATAGTGCTATCTATGTGTGCCCTAATTACTGGATTATTCTAATACTGCACAGGTTTTTGTGACATTGCTCTGGATTGCTTGAAAGCAGCAATGCCATTGTGGCACACACTGTAAAAAGTGTGCGTGTGTGTGTGTGTGTGTGTGGGTAGGATGTAAGAGTGAAGTGGGGAGGTTAAATCAAGGGTCTGAACATCCTGACAGCTCTGTTGCGAGGTGAGGATGGAAGATCATCTTATCACGACACCTCTGCCGCAGGGGTGTATCCTGCCGCTCATCTTTCTCTGCCTCTACTTCAGATCCCTCAGTATCACTGTCTCGCATGCACAACTCTTACAAAGACTGGACTGCAGCCTTATAATAGAGCCACTGTTAAGCAACATATATAATCATTTTCCAAAAATATACATTGTTTCAACGTATATTAATTCTTAAACATTTATACATTACCCTCATCCATTACTTTAATTTTATAATCCCAGCTGTTTCTACATTAAATTAACTGTTACATTAGTGGAAATGTTTTGAAGAACCTGTCTGCTCACACACACACACACACACACACACACACACAAACTCAATTACAACACCAAATGTTCAGGTGTACATACAACTGACTTTCTGTCTGATTTCTTTCTCTCACAACAATCACAACTTGTTGGGTGACAATTTGAGTTGAGTGATTCTGGACTCTCGTTCCATTTAGGGCACATGCAGCTGTACATACTGAAACGTTCCAGAACAACATTTACATCACATTGTTAAGCAAATGATCCAGAAGGCATTAAGGGTATAGAATAAACTGTGTGTGCATGTATATCCACAGGTATCAAGGCCATTTTGACGTGAGGACATTTTTGATGGTCCTCGCAAATTTAATGGGCTGTTTGAGGGTTTAGAATTAGGTTTAGGTTAGGGTTAGGCATTTAGTTGGGATGGTTACGGTTAGGGTAAGAGGCTAGGGAATGCATTTTGTCAATGAGTATCCTCACAACTATAGAGAGACGTGCATGTGTGTGTGTGTTTGAATACCGTGTGCATGTCTGCATACAGAAAACAATGTTCTTTTTGTGTCTGTCTGTCCCTCTGTACATAAGGCAAAGATGGGTACTTGCCAACGCACACATACACACACACACACACACAAACACACATCACCGGGCGAGTGCTGAGGAGAAGGGAGCTGTCATTTGTCAACAAGGAACTTTGGCAGCTCACCGTTGCCATGGGAACTGTCTGTTGCCGAGGACTGGTTTTGCATCACAAGGTCCTCAAATTGGCTCCAAAGCCTCAGAGGTCCACCCCTCCTCCACCCAACTCACCTCAATCTCTCACTGCTTCAAACATATTGTAAGAATATCCACCCCTTCATAGATGGATAGATAGATGGATAGATAGATAGATAGATGGATAGATAGATAGATAGGACTGCATATATTAATTATTTGCATTATTTGTTAATCAAGGTAATTGATATGAATAAAACATCAACAAATAAAAACCTAAAAGAGCCCATGATTGTCACATTTCTTTTATATTTAACTGACTATTAATCAACTAATTGTTTCAGCTCATAAATTGATCATCACCATTGGACCATCCAGAATCTAAGGATGACTCGGTCATAATCTAACATGTGGTGACTGATTCTGATTCAATGCAGCTAAAAATGCATTCAGTGGCCTATTTATGATCTATTTACATAAAAATCATTAGAATTGTCTTGCTGCATAGTTATAATATATTTCACACATTTAACAGTAGAATCTGTGACTCGCCTCCTTATTCATGTTTACCTGGGATAGTGTCTTTTAGAGTGAGATGTAAAAATATTGCAGATTTTTGCGATCAAGCTTTTTTGTTGATAACTTACTTAATTGCAGAAATAACAATTGTAAGGGGAACAGCTGAGGCTAAATATTCTGGACATTATCCTAGAAATCTCTGATGATATCAAGGAAATTAGAGTCATGCACAGTGATATTAAACAACAAGCATTTACTACAGCAATGATTTACCCTCTGCAAGCACTTACAGATTAATATGCCTGCATTTTCATCCATGTCACTACAACTCGAGCCCAAAACGTTGATCCCCATAGGATCAATTTGATTGAGCTTACGTAACAACCACAGTTCTGTGGCTGTTGTTGATGTTTCTTCTCCCCAGCATAATGAGCTTGTATTTTCTGCGCAGGAAGAAGCTGTCAGTATTTGATGAACATTTGCAATGTGTAGGATGTCCTCAATCCTTGACTGCGAAACACATTCCCTTTTCCGTGAATTTTTCACGCTGCCAAGACGAAGTTGCCCATGAATTGTGACCGGAGATGACAGAGATGCATTTGATTGGCTTTCACACCTGATTTTGGAGATTTATGATGGAAGTGATGCAAAAAAATTATCTAACAATAGATAATAGCCTTATCAGTCTGACTTTACTGCCCCAAAGGAAAAACAAGCTTAAAGAACAAGAGTGTGCATAGGAGAAAAGAGACCATTATAATTAAGTACTATTGTCATTTATGACAATAGGCTGAGACTGAGGTTGCACTACCTACCCCACTGTCTGTCCATCCATTTCCCACAGTACATTGATGTATAACACTGATTGCAGAGAAATGATCACTATCATTGTCTATTATCAAGTACTACAATAATATGTGTGAAAGTCCTTGAAATATCCACTAAAAGTTTTTTTTTTTTAACCATTGAAGGACTAAAATTGTTCTGGGTTTAAAAAAAGAGTCTGGCAACAATGAACATGTCTCGCTCAAAGAGACGTCTCACTCTCAGCTATGCAGCAGCTAGTTGTCCTTTTTCTGCTTGTTGCCTCGTTTGCTCCTTTGCTCCTTTGCTCGTCAGTTTGTTGCAGTTCCTCATCCGAATACTCCAGCTCAAGCAAGTTGGGATGACCTTCGAAACCAAATGCCTCACTGACATTGTCCACGGCAGAAAACTATTCTGCCTTTCAGTAAAATCCCAACTGCTCTCTTCAGCTCTCTCACTCGTATGTCCAACTCTGTCTGCCTGCAACAACCCAAGATTACACAGTAGTTGTCGTGTGTCAGAGACAATCTTCTTGACCGTTTTCATTTTTTTGGAAGTATCATTCATTTAAACATAGGGCCCAGGTTGAAGACACCAGAATTCTTCTTCAGTAGTTAGTAGTTACATTCATTCATTTCATTTATGTACTTGTTTAAAACCTTGGAAGACAAATTGATAGAGAAACCGCATTTTCTGGATTATTTTGGTGTCATGGCTCTGCCACATGGCTATATCATGTAAAACAAGGTTAAAAGTAAAGATGTCGAAATTTACAGTGACACAAATGAATAAATAAAACAATGAAAGCATAAGCAGTAAAAAATAACCTTTGGTAAACTAATTCGTTGAAGCATATTATCAGACGTGTAACACTGACAGTTAATTTTATTCCTGGGAATGAACTGCCTGAAAATCTCTCATGAATTTACAAGTTATTTTTACAAGGATGTTTCAAAAGATCAATGTGGAACTGATCATTTGTGGACTGGGCCAGCGGAGGAACCTCAGTCTCTGACAGACCAGTCTTTTCCGCTCACCAAAGTTGCAGGTTGGTTTCTGCGAGGAGCATCTGCACAGGGGACGCCACGAGCTAAATGGACTGATCAGCATTCCAGCTTCGTTGGGGTGGAGAACATCCAACATCTTGTGCCAACCAGGGTTCATGACTCAGTAAATGTTGGTGTGAAGCTGAGTGAGAACTGCAGGACCCAGGTGGGAGGTTTGAGAGTTAGACTTGTAGTATGAGGAAAAGCAGGCAGCGAAAGGCCACACCCTGTCTGAAGAATGATATCTTTGGCAACAATTCACAACTTTCCCACTGAGGGCCTGAATCACTCTCCTTGTTTCAGCTTGTAGCGGCAATGAGGCCTCACAGTCCTGAGAGGAAGAATGAGGTAAAATATTGGAGGAGGGGAGCGAATGGCCTGAGAGCATCCACAACCTGTCCTCCTTTAACCTTGTTCTATATCTGTCCCATGGTTTTTTTTTCCTCCACACAAACTGTACAACCCCTGGGATCAGCTGATAAGCTACACATCTCTCCACCCCTGGCCCACTGTCCTATTTCCTCAAGTCATGTCCTTCCCCGCTCTGCACCATGGTCTCTTTGAGCTGACTGATACATTAATACATTCAGAATCAGGGATGAGAAGATGAAGTTGACTAAAAAAGCAGGTGATAGGGTAAGACCTGGCAACCCCTCAGTGTGAGGCTCTTAGCTTTGATCTAACCCTTTAAATCTTCAACTGCTTGTACCAGACTTTTTCACTTTTCACTTCTGACTTTAAAAGTGTCAACTCCTATTTTTTTTCTCTTTTTCCATCTTGGCTGCATTTATCACATGAGGCAAGCCAGGTCATCTGTGTCTGATTAAAGCCGCTCTCCTGGTCTCTGCTCGCTGTCTCCGACACAAAGCTCAGTTTGACTCGGAATGCAGTGAATGTGTGTTTTGAAGCGCATGTGTGGTGCAACCGAGCTGAAAGACGCTGCAGACAGAAGGAGCTCAGCAGGGCATTTTACCAGCATGCAACTGTGAATGTAATTTAGACACCATTTCAGAGCAATACACGTACCGTCCAGCATAAGCAATTAAACAATTGAACATCCCCTTTAACCCCACCCCATGTCTAATTCAATTAGGTTTACTCTCAGTAATTTGTTTTGTTTTTCTGTCCCTATAATCTCTAGATTTTTAAATCTCACCACAATCAAATAAGCAGATATTCTTATAAGACATGTTTGGGCAATCTTTGAACAGCAAGGGTGGTAACAATCTTCCCGCAGGAGGAATAACAAATCGGTTTTGTATTTTCTGGAAAAAGCTAGTAAGTAGACCCTGACTTAAAGACAACATATGCTTATTGTGTTTTCTCTCATTTGTTATATTCTGTGGTAAAGGCATCTTCTCTCCCCCACAGAAAACACTGCTTCTGAAATGCTCCTTTAGCAGTCCAGCCAAAACTTCCTCATCATTGTGATGTCATGTGACATCATGATGCCCCCCAACAAAACCAGGTAAAGCGAGGGCAGAGGTCAACGTTTCCTTTAAACAGGAAGCAGTTGACCAAAGCAGAGTGGGTCAGCTGGGCAATCAAAGCAGAGTGGGCTTTATCGGGAGGGGGTCCTTAAAGAGACAAGTGTTTTAGACAGGGGCTGAAAAGAGGAGCTGCAGCGATGGACAGTATGAGGACAGTGATGTATTTTCTGAATATTACAGCATGAAAATCGTTTCAAGTTTTAACTCAAATTACAATGAAGAACCTGAATATGTTCATAACTTCTTCAAACTACCCTTGATAGACCTTTTCATGCTTCATTATTATCAGGCAGCATATGGCTGCTGTTTAGTCCATATAACTTAGATAGTTATAGTTTGACACTTTGGGGAAATGTGCTAATTCACTTTCTTGAAAAGAGAAAAAGGAGAAAATTCTTTGGTTTAGCTGCCCAGTGGTTACAAAATCTGTCCACAATGTAGCTGTTTCGAAAATTTGAAAATGAATTTACTCTGAAACAGATATGTCAGGCAGTTTTAGATCTGTTTAAACATGGATTTTAGTTGTAAAAAATTCTGGGGCAGTGTTTTAGTCTAGATGGGCAGAAACAAAGAAGTTTGGAAACAATGACGTAGACACTCACTGCCGCTTGCTGATAGGATCATAGGACATCATCTTGACATAAGCTCCTATCACATGACCCCCTTATGAAAGAGCTCACTACTATAGACATGGATAAAATGTGATATGGAGCCACAGTGTCACATATTTGTATCATCTATCTTGCACATATTGAATGGAATTCATAAAACTGATTTTAATCAATAAGGACTTTCTGTAAATTTTGCATGTGTGCTGCAAAGACACAAGTGTTCAACATTCAGTACTGCATCTGAATTCAGAGCCCCGAAATTGCTTCTCTGCTAACATGCTGCTAATGCCATGTCTCCTGTCTAGAAACTTTATATTTACCGGCAAATGCCAAAAGATTGAGGAACATTTTATTCATATGGCTCAGTGGCAGCATTATGCACAGTTTTCTTTTGTCGTTTGTTAGCTATGTGAATGAAATCTAACTTTCCTGGAGACAGTGATCCACAGAAAGACCATAGTTCCTGTGTCTACCAGGCGTTAGGCAGGAAATCCCATGTCAGAGCTTTTCAAACAGAAATGAAACCGACACTTCTTCGACGGCATCTTAAAGCTCAACTTGTTTCTCACTTTTATTTTTAACCAAAATGTCTGTGAAGTAGTTTTTCACATACGATTTAAACATTTCACACCAGTTCACCCAAGTCACTACAGACTGTATCCGGGTAAGAGTAAATAAAGACCCAGTCAGATCTGTGAGTCTGCCAGCATTCATCATATTAAAGCCATGACTCAGATCACCCTCTGAGTCATTTCTACTGCTCTGCTCAGCCTCAAATAACCTCAAACTCCAGACTCTAATTGGCACGAAAGCTAAATCTGTATTAGCCTTGTCTCTTAGTCTCCTGTGTTTTTGCGGTTGAGTTGAGAATCATGGTTCTTAATGTAACCAACTAAAGTCCAGACAAACATGACAGGTCAATGGTACATGGTTGAACCTGAAGCATACTGAACAGAGAGAAAACCCCAATAATCAAGAGTTCTGATTCCAGTCCTGAACACTTGATGTTACCATGAGATATACTGTTCAGTTATTCACTTTCTCTTTATTCATTCAACAAAGCTCCCACTATATTGCACCAACCTCCAGTTTTTTTATTTTCTTTCAAACTCTGATTTTCCATTAAAATATGTGCCATTTAGTGTTAATCACTTGTATCAGTCCCCCTCACAGCCAGTGTCTGAGAAAAATACCTCCTACATATTAATGTGCACTTAAAAGTATTTACAATTGATGTAAGTTGAAGAAAAGATTAATCACAGCTTTAATGTGATTTTCCAGTGGCTTTACAAAATGCATCAACAAACTGTTGTACAGTACACTGGGAGCTTTGTTGACAACATCCTCTGCAAATTCAGCACTAATGCACTAACATAAAAAAAAAATTCGGGCCAGTCTGGGAACACAAATCATCCTTTTAATTTCCAATGTCAGGGGAACTTCTCATCTTGGTGAGTGGGGTCAATTCCCACAGTACTAACAAACACAAATTGGCCGATTTAATGGCACAAGAAGTCAAAGATCTAACCACAATGCTAAATTTATGGATGGTGGTAATCAAAAATACCACTACAAAGCTTTCCTCTGTCAGCATAACAGTTTGATAATCACACACTTAGATGAAAACATTCACTATATGAAAGTTCACTTCAATGCAGGAGTAGATGATGTTTACAGACTAAACTACTTCAGTCACTAACTTCTGTGATAAGTAATGAGGTATAAGTGAGGACAGATTCTGGTTCATGGCCCAATGAGGACAAAATCTATGCACCATTTTTTTGACCTACATGTAATTTAATTTATTACTTTAGAATTACATAACATGTCCACTTTGTTCTGCTTTTTGGTCACAAACGTGATGTGGCTCTGTGGACGGCAGATGGAATGTCTCAACACCGATTGGATGGAATTCAATAAATATGATATAGACATTCGTGGCTCTTTAATGGATGAATCCTGACAACCTTGGTGATTCCATGACTTTTCCATTAGTGCTCCCAATACTCATAAGTTCTCACTTATGCAGTGAAATACCTCAACGCATATGTAGATAGATGAATAGACTGAAAATTATAGCAGTCATGGTCACCAATCTCAATGACTTGCTGATGGACTGTTTTTCATATTATTAATGACATTCACAGTCCCTAGAATTAAGTTGTTTTAGCCACTATCACCTCTTAATTTCCATAGACAAGCATAATGTGCTATTGCAAGCTAAAAAAACAACAACAGCCAGACCTTTGATTATATTGTATGGTAATTCATGGCATTGGACAAAAAGAAAAACAAAATTTGAATCTAATGGGATGATTGCCATTCAAATGACACAGCAAATTCAGCAAAACATCACAACGCCAGCCCGTTTGCCTTTTACCTGCACATAAAAGCTAGTTTTGCTACATTTTCATATCCTCGCCCATGAGCACCGCTGTCTGCACTGCTGTCTACTCCTCAGAATAGTTGTTTCCATTGTGGCTTCATGTGCTCAGAGGTAGATAAAATCACCCATAACACAACAAACATGTGCTCATTCACCGAAATCACCTAATGCCATGCTCGGCACAACCTAGCACCCTTGCAATACTACTCAGCTAGATGTTTGGCTGACAGCTGTACTATCCTCAACACGAGGAAACTATTCATCAAGTCAGTCCAACATTTGATCCTGTGGTCAGTTATAGTTACTCATGTATGTAAACCGTAGGAACAGTGGTTTCATAACCTTTAAAAGAAGCCACAACTAGACCGTGCAAGTGCATATGTAATGACAAATTGTCCTTATACATGTGGAATATTGAATTCTGCTGAGAAATACCTATATGAAATGTAAGAGTATGACTTGTATTTACTTCACGGAGAGTTCGGCACTTGACTCAGTCTGAAGTGTTTAATGGCTCAGAGTGTGGGCTTTACCTAAATCCTTCCTTAACATTTAAAACCTGTGGAAACCTTGAACCTCTGCAGACGTACAGCTGCCAGGAGGAAAAACTGTGTGTGTGTGTGTGTGTGTGTGTGTGTGTTGTACTGTAGTGCAGGGGAGCTCACCATGTGGCTGTAGTTAGGAGAATGAATGCTGTTTGACTGGTGTGTAGAAATGGATACCCCACACACACACACTCCCCCTTCCCTGCTCCATTTGGGACCCACAAAGCCTCTGAACAACAGACGCAGTGTACTCTGGACTGTCAGTGAATTTAGAAAGAGAGTGTGTGTGTGTGTGTGTGTGCTCTGCGCACACAAGAGTTACACCTTCCACGTGCATGCTTGTGTGCTAAAATGACGTGTGTGTTCATTTCTACACGCCTGCCGGCTTGTTTGTGTGTGTGCGTGTGTGTGTATATGTGCACAATTTCTTCGAGAACTGAAGACACATTCTTTTAAGTGGTGGGCGGCCCGGAGGAAGCACAGGGGCTTTCAGATGGTATGACGAGGTCGCTGTTTAACTTGGAGAGGCTGACTGTTATTCCTATCTAACCTGTGGTGAGCTTGCAACACTCTCTGAAATGGACCTGGAGGACCCCTGGGAGGAAAACCAAGTGTAGGGCATGAATGGGAAGCTGGGTGGAGAGATGGACACAGACAGGGGGGGGGGGGGGGGGGGGGGGGGGGGGGGGGGGGGGGGGGGGGTAGGCCTCACACACCAGAAGTTTTGAGAGTGGAGCTGAAGAAAAACAAACCAAACAGGGTGTTGTAAAGAGGCCTCAGAGCCACGGCTGTCATGACTGCACCTCTCTGTGAGTTAATGTTTTTCCATGTGAGTGTGCAAATGTGTGTACATAAAAGCTCTGTGTGTGTGTGTATGTGCTAATGAGCATACAGAGCTGCAGCTTCACATACAGTAGGACCACAGCGCAGTTTATTGAGCTATAAATGGAGATCTGGCCAGACGAGCTACAGTAGAGAGGTTTGGCTGACACACTTTGCTCACACAACAGTCACACTGATAGGAAGTGGTCTTCACAAAACTGAGGTCCGACAGAAAACGTTTTTATTGGGTCAACTCACAAGTAAGTGAAGTTTGTACAGTGACAGAAAAGATTTTTCCATACAGTGACACTGTGTATGTTAAAAATAGCTGAACTTATTCATCACCTCAGTTTAGCATAGTTAGCAGAGCGACTGACATCATCTTACCCTACAGGTTAGGTGGCTGATGAACTTCACAAAGTTCAACCAGTTTGTCTCGTGCAGCTTTGAAGGGCCACAGCGAACATTTGATGTGCTATAGCAAATCCTCCTGTGGAGGATTCACAGTAAGTGCGTTGGCACGTTGATGACCTTTTGGACATGCAACAACATAAATATCTTGGGATGAAAAAGAGGTGTCATGCACGTAGATGTAAAAGACACTGACAAAGATGTCAACTTGGAAAGAGATTCGAGAGTTTCTAGTGATAGGGGCTAACACAAACACAAATATGTCATCTCTGCAGCGGAATTTATAGGCTACCCCTCGCCAGAACGTTCACTTTGTGTGTGTTGTGAACACATCCGAGCGGATAAACTCCTGCTGCATTCTTCGTACGTGAAAGGCAACGTCCTGACAGAGTCTGGACCCCATTGTGCGCACTTTTTCAGGGGTTCATGTCTGAAAACAGCTTAGTATCATATCTATTACAGTAGATTTACATTTACATTTGGAAGCCACTTTTATCCCAAGCATCTTACAATTAAGAGACAACATTAAAGCCTCGGTACAGTGGAAGATCTTGACGGAAGTACAAGACTTGAATCTGTTCAATAAGTGCAGGAGATGAGGTAAAAAGTGCACAGTCAGTGCTGGTTAGATATGTAGAATATGTTAGAGATGATAGAGGTGTAAGGTGAGGAGGTGTTTTCGGAAGAGATGAGTTTTCAAGAGGCTCAGAAGATAAAGAGCGACTCCCCTGCTTTGGTTGGTTGTTCCACCATCAGAGAACAGTGTGGAGTGGTGTGCAGCTGCTTTTTCCCTGCTTTGTGTAATGAGAAGACAAATTTCCTCTGAAAGAGAAATTAAACCAAATGTGTGAGAGTGAATTGTACAAGGTTAGTACCTGGAGTGAAGAGGATCAGAAACAGGATTCGGTAAAGACATTGAAATGTTCCCCTACGATAACTTCTGTCATTCTTGACATTCTTTACTCAAGACCTGGGAAGTTTGCAGAGTAGAGGTACAAAGTTATACAAAATGAACTGTTCCTCCATAACTTGCACCTTCTCACAATCCCACCCTGTTAATGATCAATCTACTGAGGTTAAAGTTCCACGCAGTAAATTAACCAGGTCACAACATCAGCTGTTGCGTATAGAAACACAGTAACCCGTGCAGCTGCCTGTGGTGCTCAGCCTCAGTCTTGTTCTGCACAATGTTGAACTTGCACTTTTCCAGTGAAAATCGTGTGTGACAGCCGATCAGCTTGGTAATATTTAACAGCAATTATTATTTTACCAATCACTAATTTCAAATCAAATAATGAAAAGCAGATTATTGTCACTGTGCGATCGTAGATATGAATACTGACTTACCTGCTCGACGGATTCCAGAAAGGTCGCGTGACACTTTTCATGACAGCACTGGCTATTTATATTGACTATTGCAGCGCCCATTTTAAACCTGTCTGTTAGCTCGGCCTTCTTTGGTCTGTAAAAGCTGCTAAAAGTAATACCTACTTGCGGAGTCAGTCCACAGAACTCTGAAGCGGCTCCACCACTGCTGCACCAAGATCTGATCACTACTCAGGACTTAAAACCCCAAACTGGTTAATCAGTTGTCGTGGCCCTACCCGTTGTTGTGATCATGGCCACCGCTAAGTTTAAATATTGAATATATTCTGTGTCTAAATCGCACCAAATTTGACACTACACTTCCTTGGGCCATTGAACATACACATGCCAAGTATGTAGCTGATCAACTTAACTGTTTCTGAGATGTATGCATTTCACATACAGACTCACAGACAGAGATCATTAGATAAATCGTCTTTGATATTGTAACAGCAGTTTTTGGGGACTGGATGTGTTTTTTCTTATCAATTGCATCGGAATTATTTCATGATAATGATAATTATAATTTTATTTCTGTAGCACCTTTCAAAACAGCCATTGCAAAATGCTTCACAAAGAGGTATAATTAAAAAATTATACAAAACATTGAAGAAAACAAACTAATTAACACAATGTCATTTAAAATAAAAAAACAGATACATAATTTCACGGCAATTTGAAAAGGAAAGGATAACAGAAACATAAGAAAAAGTAAAGAAAGTAAAAGCCAACGCTGTACATTTAAAAACAAAAAGTGAAGTTTCAATTTAAGGTATAGAGATCTTGTGCAGCCGATGTGGCGAGGTGGTATAATTGTCTCATGCTCTGTATTTGTTGTCGCAGCCCTGAGGAACGTGACTTGGTGCATATTTGTGTTTTTTATTAGCTTTATACAAACATGAGCAAACACAAGTCGAGAAAGCGCTGGAAGGCTTTCACTTGTTGCAGTGTTTTAATAAGAGATACTTATTGGGTTTGACCTGGAGGTAATGAGTCATCCTGTTGGAGTCCGCCTCCATTATTTTCCAGTGTGGTCATTTACCCACAGACGTTACTGAGTGAAGAAAAAATAGACCCTAACCATTACATTTAAGCTCTTTTGATATATGCCCCTGTTTAAACATCAGGAGAAAAATATGAGAGCAGATTTTACTGCACTGACAAATCTGTCTCTGGGTCCTCTCAAATCTCACCGAGCAGATTTACTGCAGCTTGCATTTGTTTTGTCCTCATGCGGTCCTCCTGTCATAAATAAACCACGCTGGTTTCTGTATGTGTTCATCTGCATATGTGTGTGTGTGTGTGTGTGAGCTTGTAGAACGTTTATTTGTTTAGAACCCAAAAACAAGCTGAGCGTTGTCCAGTCGTAGGCTTCGAGCCAGAACGCTTCCTTCACTCAGCAGGCTTTATTGTTCTTCAGACTCTCTCTCTCCGCAGCAGGAGGATGTTGTCTGTTTCTTGATTCTCTTACGGGCCCCTCTCGCCACACACACACACACACACACACACACACATACAAACACACACACACATACCATTCATGTGGGAAAGAATGGGCCCAGTCTGGATTAGGCTATTCCCCTGCGTAACACTAGACAAGGCATTCAATATCCCCTGCTCTCTCTGTCCAAACAGTATCTTGGCACAGGCTGAGTGGAGGCTGGAAAATCCCAGAGCTGCTGCTGAGTTTTTGGTGTGACCCACTCTTTTATTATAACGACTCAATAAATGCTTACAGACCCTCAACTTGGCCATGTCCCTGGGAGGGGCTTTTCAAAAAAGAGCCGTTACACATGACGGAGACATGATGTACACATGACGCATCACAGAAAGCACACATAGCACACAAAGCAACTCCCCGAAGAGGTGAAGACACAAGAAAACACACACATGGACTATTCATTCTTTCGCTGTGGCCACTTTTCTCCTCAGGAGTCGAGCAGTGGCAGCTGGGAAAAAGACAGCTGGGACACACACGCACATACATAATTTCTCATGCACCCTGGAAAGAAAATGATCAGTGATGTGGGAGGAACAAGTGAGAAGTGGGGAGAGGTGGCGGAGCAAGCAGTTCAGTGAGTTTATAGGAAGACGTCAAGCTCGACAGATTTTCTTTTACTGCATCTGTCATTTGTGCGAGGCTAATGGCGGCCATCAAAGCCCCCAGGGACCCTCACCTTGTTGTAGTGCTCAGAGCCACTTAACCCACGGCCTCAACGGTCTTCGAAACGAGAAGTGAAAAATCTGTG
Organism: Paralichthys olivaceus; assembly: GCF_024713975.1. Lineage (NCBI taxonomy): Eukaryota > Metazoa > Chordata > Actinopteri > Pleuronectiformes > Paralichthyidae > Paralichthys > Paralichthys olivaceus. The sequence continues at coordinate 23,582,988 of NC_091104.1, read as the reverse complement.
GGTTTTTCTCCTCCCCCACTCCACGTCCCAATCCTCTGTTCCCCCCCCCCCCCCCTCTCACATCTGGAAAATCATCATCTGGCAGCTCACGGTGAAGGCAGTTTAGATACTGTCTGACTTTTCTCTCCCTTCTCAGCCTTTACTCCTTCAACACATTCAGGTTCCTCCCGTGTCTTTTTTTTTTCTACTTTCACTTCAACAGTTTTTACGTCTTTACATGGATTCCCTTTTCTGTCGATGTGTGTTTTTCTATGAGTCTGCTGGCAAAGTTTTGCTGCTCTTTGTTTTGCACCTTATTCTCGTCTTCATGTGTCCTTTTCTATTCTAAGAAAGTCGTCAAAGTCACACCTCTAATTTAAACTCTTGTTGTTGTGCAGAGCTTGACACAGAAACTAAAAGAAAAGTAACTTTAACATATTTGACATTGTGGGGGAAAAAAATAAATGTAATTTTGGATTCATTATATGAGTAAATCAACACCACTCTCATGTCTGTTCCTTCCATGTTTCACTACTGAAGATATAACATAAATGAATTACAGTGGTTTTATTTAAACGATTTCTAGGCTGGGTACAGTTGTCTAGCAACCTGCTGAGACTCAACAAAGCTAGTTATTTCTACTTTTAGCTCTGATGATTTGATCTCCACCAACTGGACTTTGCTATTGAGGCTCCAGCCCCCGATCACTACTGTGCAGTCTACGAATGCATAAGATCGTTCATATCTGGGACACACAAGGAAGTGGAGACACATTGTCCAGATTTACTGTCATTGCCCTGGACATTAAATTGCCACACACCCTAACTCGAACATGCAAATGGTACATGAATCAACCACTACTCAGCACATATCACTTTAAAATTATATGTTTTATTTTGACTGGTTAAATTACTAATCTTTCATACAACAAAGTACATGTATCTTAATGAATTTACACGATGTGTAGTACAGATCAACATATGACCACTCCTGGACCATAATTCATCATTCATTCAACTCCTGACATGTACGAGAGGGGCCCCTCTCCATCACAATGTATAACATCATACGATTGAATCTGCAAATTAAAAAAAATATTTAACCTATTTCATAATCATGCAACATTTTCAAAATCACATCCTGTATCTTAAACGTGATACATAAAAAAGATAAGCCTGGTGATACATTTTAAGGCTAAGGGCCCCTCACTGGCTCCAGAGCCCTGAGTGTGTGCCCACTTTGTCTGTGTGATAATCTGTCATTGGACGAGAGCAGTAACACTAAACCCTTACAGTCAAGTCGAGGGTCGTAAAACCGAAACAAGCTGAAAGCTGCTGGGACCAGCAGAGTTGAGTGACAGTTCTCTGAGGGGTTTGTCACTATGAGAAACTTTTCTCACTCCACATACAGTCATCTGATAAACTGTTAATAAAATATGTACAGTACAGGAGCGCAGCTTTAAAGATGTATATTAGCATGGTCTTTCAAATTGAATGGAGCAAAAAGTGACATAACTGAAGAATATGGGTTTGTTCGATAACATTTTTTAAAAAAATGTTTTAGTATGGCACCAAATCATAACATACATTATCTCAAGGCACTTTAAATATTCGTCAAGGCCATGATCTTAATAAATATATAAAAACCCAACAGTTCCCACAATGAGCAAACACTTTGGCAACCGTGGAGAAAAACGACTCTGTTGTTATGTCTCCTACACGACTTCTATAATGGATAATCAAAGTAAAATTGTCTTTTTATTTAATAGAAGGAGGAAAAAAACGCTTGTCACATAAAATCTGGATGGTGGTCAAAATCCAGAGTTTTTTTTTTGACCATTTGAAAATACTTCTACTTGAAACTGTACAAATGATCAGGTTTTATGTCCAGTTAGATACAAAACACATTCTCAATTTTTGAATTTCATGGCATCTTTAAGCTGTAACAACAGCCCATTGTGTCCCTCTTCCCAAAAATATGCCTGCATTTCTCCAGACATCTGTGAGCTTCAAAAGATGCACGTGTGGTTACAGGAAATGTATTCCAAACTAACAAACAAACTGCTGTTGCTTCACTTTCTGAACAGAATGAAAACGTAAAAAATAAAAAAATAAAAAAATAAAACATTGCCATGGAGTGGTCATACATGGGTAGAAACAAAAGATTTAACTGCTGATTGAAAACATGGCGATGCATTTAATAAACAGGCTGAGTTCTTTGTCTTTATCAAATTTAATAGTAAGATAATTTCCTCTTGAATAACAAACAAAATAAATGTTTCATCAAGAACATGCAGGATGAATAGTTAATTCCTCTCCTTCTTTTCTTCTCTCCTTAAAAGGCACTTGAGGATAATCATTATTCATCATAATTACTCATCTCCTCTCCAGTCAGTGTCTCGCTCTACTCCCTCTGTTTTTGTTTGATTTGGCCAATGACGTGCTGTGAAAGCGATCCTTCCCAGTGAGGCCAGTCATGGTCGACCACTTTGACTCCCCTAAGTAGAGCAAAGCAAAGCGGAGCAGCCACATCTGGCAAACGGGCCTCACATCTGGTTTGCGTATCAGCTCCTTTTCACGGCCGTCTACCACGGCGTCTGATAGTGTACCTCGGAGACATGAGATGAGCTGCAGACACTCTGCTCAGGGGGGAGGTGTGCTGGACGGCTGCGAGCGAGTTGGTGTTCAGGGGTCAGGTAGACGGAGCAGGAAATGTCACTCACTGACAAAATGTCAGAAGGTGGAACAGCTGTCTGCTTCGCTGGGATCTGAACTTTCCAAGGTTTTTAATGTGCAGCTGCAGAGACTAGAAAGAGAACTGGACATTGCGAACATTATGGACTGTAATGTTTTTTACACAAAGACGTAAAAACAAAGTAAACTGATTTTGAAGGTCTCTGCTCGACAATCACATCAAACATGATGGAGAACAGACCAGTGTCATTAAAATCAAATGACACATTCGATTCTATGTCAGTGTTTTTGTTTAGGTTTAAGTTAAAGGGTTTAATAAAAATGTTTTATGCAGAGAGAAAAAAGCAGCAGTTTCATAATGGAGTTTGGTCTTCGTCTGTGGTAGTTACATGTAATGTAATGTCGCCCTCTTGTGTCAGACTTATATTATGCACTGTAACTTGCACTAACTGATGATTTTGTGCTTTTTACCAGGGTATTACATATGATTCAGAATGACTAATAATTATAAGAAGAATAGGAATAATACGTCCCCTGCCTTGATATAATTTACAGAACTCATTCAGAAGCTGTATCTAGGTATATATAACATTTGACAGCTTTTCTTTTATCAGTGGGCAATCTGAAAATGCTGTGGACTGATTTTACGACAATCAGCTCCAGATCAACCACTGATACTTTGAGCCTGTAACTGGGAACCATCTATGACCATTTACTTCATTATTATAAAAAGAAAACATTTTTAGGACAACTGCAGTAAATAGCTTTTTTCATATGGATACTTGATTTCCAACACAAGAGTATTTTCCCTCACTTCAATGGCCAGAACCATTGACAAGAAGGTCAGGGGTTCGATTCCCTGAATCCCAAATTTATTGATACATGCCTCAAACAAAGCTTGTATTTTGGGAAACAAGCAGTTTACACATTACTTGTACCATGTGATTATTAATCACTGGATGTAGCCAGTCTGTCTTGGTGAGTGACCAACTCACCAAATAACAAGCATTCGAGTTCAAACTGGACTGAACTGATCTTTGCTACTTTGACTATATAAATAACTGATTTCACTGAATCTCTATTTCTGTACAAAGGATCAATCAGTCCATCTATACATCTACATTTCAAAAACAAAGACACAACATGACAACAGGGTTACTTATTTAAAACTTTAATGTCATGCAAATGAATTCCAATAATCATATCAGCAATTAACTTTATAAAAGTCTAATTTAACATTAATGTCTTATAATAAGTATATAACAGTAAGAATGTTCTGAAATGGTTTTATTTATACATGAGCCAACTCAAACATTCAGCCACTCTCACCACATTCTGAAGCTGTTAATCTCAACTCAATCACAAACTATCTCACACAGCAAAGTCAAAGGCAGTGATAATATTTGACTTTTCTTTCTAAATCTAAATTTAGTATCAACGCAAAACATTTTTGAACCTAAATAACACAACTAAATAAATTATTCTTCCATCATGTTCCCCCTCATTATTTGGGTAAACTCAATTATTTGAGACGCTGCAAAATATGTCTGTAACACACAAGTTTTTTTCTTCATTTCAAAAACCCAAATTACAAGATAAAGAAAAAATAAATCTTTGGTTTATAAAATGTTTTAAGGTTTGACCAGCTACTAAACCCAACTGAGTCTTCCTGAAATGATTCTGTTAGTGGTTCTGGATGAATCCTCAATAGGTCTTCAGATTAGTTTTTCACCTAAAAGAGACTCACTGCTGGTCCATTGCAAGTAACAACCAGAAAATGTGAAAATGTGTCTGACTCAAACAATGTACAGTTGACAATATAAAAGAAAAAAATATGAAGAAAATAAAGAATCAGGGAAAAAAAGCCTGAAATGATTCACTTAGCGTAACTTCTGTTCAATCTTGAGAAGCAGGGGTTCGTGAAAACTTTTCCTGAGCTAGAGAGGTCAAATAGCTTTGGAGCTGTTCAGGGTTGAGTGAGGAGATAAATGACTTCAGGAAGGAGGATTTCGAATGATTGACTGACACACACTCTCCATTCTGTCCGAGTTCTCCAAGGCTCTTTTAAGACCAGGTATAACTTTCATCCTGAGAGATCTGCTCACAAGTGAACAGCGTTGTCTGTTCATACCTGACGCTAAAATGTGTCCTTAATGTCTCATCACCACTTAAGATCAGATCTCACGTCCCTGCTGTATACTCAAATAAAAATGTACGTGATTTATGTTTGCGGAGACCAAATTGTGTTGTTCTCACCCAGTTTGAGTGTGTGTCAGTAATAGCAAGAGACAGACATCGAGATCGATAGAGAAAGCGAGTGGAGTCAAGATTTTTTGAATTTAAGAAGAATGTGAGTCATTATCTGTTTATCAGTGTTGATATTGGGACTTGGGAAACAAGTCGTAGACGGAGGACACACTTACATTCTCACAGTGGCCACAGACCACCTCCGAATTTGGTGGGCGTGATCAGATCTCAGAACATTGGGGTGTTTACCCCTGAAACTTAGCGCTGACCACTTGTGATCGCCGCTCTCAGGACGGATGTTAATACTGATGTGAGTCACAGGCCTCGCTGGCTGCACCCTGACATCAGTGATTATTCACTGAACAAATGAACTGAAGGCTGTTGGAGCTGTTATAAAACAGGATCAGGCCATTCACTTGATAGATTCAAACTGCTGTCGTGCTGTGCCTGTCAATGAGAGGCAGCAGGACAGAATGAAATCAGCTTCACGATAAAGGCTTCATCTGTGTTTTTAAGACGCTTGTGATGAACTCAGAATACAAATGACTAAGCATGTGGTGAATCTTAGAACATGATCTGCAACAAAAAGCAAAGTATTCCATCATGAGGAATATCACGGATGTACAGCACCATTTAGAGATAGTGTTAATTTTCAATATCAAAGATGTGAAGGGCAAGAAACGGAGGGGAAACGGAAATGGGGGAAATGCCACAGCAGACACAGCACAGCATGCTGAGAAAATACAACATCTGGACGAAAACAGTGGTCCGATACATTTTAGACAGTTACAGGATGTGTCCGCTTGTGCTGTACAAACATAATGAAATGAAAATCAACTAGGCACTGCTGCTCTGACAGTTTAGCGTCAACATTTGAAACTGATGAGAAAATGAAAACTTGTGCAATAGACAAACTATGATTAACAAATTTCAAGGTCGTTAAATGTACTGATACATTTTCTTGAAGGGCCAATCTTATTATTTATACAATAATAATGCACAGTCTATCAGGAACCTGTTCAATCTGACGCAGTTTACACGGACACCTAAATTCTGGAAATTCACCTTAGTCTGAATAAGACATTACTTTGATTTTCATGTTGACCTGAGTCACTCATAAAATATTCAATACATAATAGTTTAATGTACAGTGCTACCGTTTGTTACCATTTTAGGTGTTTCCTTTCTATTTTTGCAATAGCTACAAATGTTGATGTCGCAAAATGCTGTGAAAACTCCAATAAGACGTTATACTGCAATCAAGATGTATACATGTCTAGATGATGTGACTAAGGATGGAATACTCCATATCTTAATTCAAAGATTACTTATTCCGAGAATGACCTTATTCGGGTTAAGGTAATCGTAAAATGCTGGTTACGGTAGTGTCTTATTCAGACTATTTGTTGAGTTGGGTTGTTACCCAATATTTTAGCCTCGTTGTCAGTGACAAAACAGAACTGCTTCCTTTTCAAGAACTATAAGATGATGACATCTTTTTAAAACTAATTTTTACTGTAAGAGCATGTTGGGACTTACAGGAGGCGGGAAGCTTTATTACTTCTACCAGCGTGCGTGTGTTTGCGTGCGTGTGTGTGTGTTTTTGGTTGGCAGGGCTCTCAGGCTGTCTTCTTACAGACGTGGATGAAGTAGCATGGAGCCTGGGTCTGGCCGGGGACATATGTCTTGAAGTCTCCGTAGACGCTGTGCTCCATTTTGCCGTTGAAGGCCTTGGTCAGCAGCCCTTTGAAGTTCTCCAGACGGTGAGGGTAGTAGGACAGACGAAATTTACTGGGCAGGACAAACAGAGCACACGTGTTACTATTCCCACAACCATTCAACAAATGTTCGCTGCGCTGTGTCTACCACGTCTGGGAGACGAGTCCCTCGACCTTGACTGTGTGGGATTTCACACAAAAACAAAAGAGGGTCATCACAGTGAAACTACAACAGTACACTGTCACACAACGAATATGTTCCAACACAAACACAGGTCATCCCTTTGTATCACTTTATACAAGCAGTCTGCACAACACTGGATTTATCTCTGCCCACAAGGTTCTGTTTTCATTGCTGTTTGTTTGTTTATCTGCCTTTTCAAAAAGACTTTCATTCAAAAACTCCATTTATCTTGAGGTTAACCATGAAGGAACGCATTAGCTTTTGGTGCGAATCCAGATCAGCGATGTTTTTCTCTTTCTAAACATTGTGAGATGGGGAGTCTTTTGACATTTTCCCAGATTTCCCAGGAAAATATGCATGTACCTTGACAGAAAAAAAATGTAATGTAAAATTCTACACACTGTACCTTTAGGGGAACAGTCGGGTCTTGGCAGAGGTACGCGCTTTACTGACTGCCATTCTATTTGATAACAATCTTTCATTTCTAATTATAAATGTCTAAGTTTGGCTAAAGAGGCACCAATTTCTTTGATATACAAGATATAACATTAAACAAAAACAGAATATCTGTCATAGATGCTTTATGTGACAAGTTACTTCAGGGTCATGTATCTGTCTCCGATTGTATACAGGGTTGTCACTCTCTTACGAGTTTGTCTCACAGTCGTTATGGCTGACATGTCGTGAGTCAGGGTTTGTGTCACCTGCTGAACATGTTAAAATCCTCTGTGCTTGTTACGTCATCTCGTGTGTATTTGTGTAAACTTTATAAACTCTGGTCTCACGTCTGTTCGTCAGCCAAAGTTCGATCTTCTAATCCAACCTTCAGGACGAAAGGGATTTGTGTTTCCAAATGTTCATACTGTACATGCAGTTGCAGTGCTGATGAGATCTACTGATCAGTCACAACATAAATATTTGATAACTGTTTGAGTCATTCCGTTCTGTATGCACAGTATTTGACTGCTACTCAAGTAGCTTGATGACGTCTCCTTGAATTTAAGCATCATTTTTTTAAGCTATTTCTGGACCTAAAGATTAATTGGTTAATCAAGAAAATCTTTGACGGATTAATGAATTTTAACCTTTGACATTTAAATCGTATTTCTTTCACATTAGCTTTAAAGTGAGTGTTCCAAACTCTCAGCAGAGCGACCGACCATACCTGACTTCAGGGAGATTCTGTTCGGTGGCCTGGGGCACTTGGATGGTGTAATCCAGAGTGATCATATGAGGCTTACTGTTGACCCACAGCACCGAGGTGGAGATGTCCTGAGTGAGATCACTCTGCAACACAACACACACATGATTATACAGCACGCTGGTGAACAACACTTCAGTGACGTCCAAATGTGAGCAGTTAATTAGAAGTGACTCAACAACACCAGGAAGCTGCTCTCACTGTTGTGGAGTGTTGAGTTGGACCATGAGAGCAGACCCTGGGATTATGGGGGAATCAGAAATGGATTTGACTCTTAACACGTGACTGTTGAATTAGTATTTAAACACAGGCATTCCAGCTGGATAGTCCTTGCTTTGGCTGGATTTAAGAATATGGTTCGTGTTATGAGGAATATAATGCTAATTGAAAAAGGCTCATTGCCATCAGCGCCTGCTGTTACGTCTCTGTCGAGGTTATTTATGTAAAGTTCAGATGTCCAAATCATAAAGTTTATAACAGAAAAAAAGACAAACAGTGCAATCCCTGATATACTGTTTGTAGCACAGTTACAATCTGATATACATATACACCACAACATGAACAACATATGAAAAATAAATTAACACATGCTGTGGATGATCCATGTATTTTACCATCTTCCAAAATGAATTTTTATAACTCAGTACTTCAGACATCATCTGTTTTTCAACACAGTTTGTACTGACACCTCACAGCAAAAAGGGTCATGGTTCAAATCCCCATTCGTCCGAGGTCTTTCTATGTTGAGTTTGCATGTTCAAACTTTATCTGTGTTGGTTTTCTCTGGTTTGGTATTTCATGCACATCTCCTTCTGTTTCATCCGTGGCAGTTTCATTGAAAATCCCGTAATATCCGGGAGGCTCTGGGTGAAGCTTTAAGGTCTTAAACCCAGCTGCTGCTAGTGATGGTGTCAGTAAACCATTCCTAAACACTACTGTCTGTCAAACTCCTCCTTACAGAGAAAAGAAAAAAAGTTTAGATTTGTATGTTCTCTTCAGGCTGATGGTTTTTGTCTTTGAATACTTTCTTACTTTTACGTTTGAGCAGATAAAGTAATAATGGTCATGTTATAGTACCTTGTAGTAAATGTTTTTGCCTTGTGGCGCCTTCCCAGTCTCAAGGATGTAGTCGTAGTTACGATGGTCAATGATGAGGATCCCACCTGGTCTGACCATACTGGCGATGTTCTGAAGGGCCAGCTGCTGGTCACTCTGGTCCCCTGAGAGCAAAACAAAATCAATAATATGATCAATTACAAATGAATCTTTCACCCTGCGATGTTGATGGAGTGTGCACACACATCACTGATGGGTGTGGTCAAATGTGCACCAGACCTCACATTTTGCTGACGCACCTATTATCAGTTAATTTTAAATTACCAAACATTAAATTAGTGATTGGGAGATTACGTCTGTATCTTACCGATCAAATTCAAAAACAGGATGGAAGTTGGTGACTGTACCTTTAAAGTCTGGTAAATGGGCAAATGAGTTGCCCAGGCAGATGACCGCGTCGAAACCATCCCCTGGTTTCTGAATATCTTCTGATAACGACAGCCAGTTGGCCTCTTCAATAACTACAGAGAAGAAGGAAACCAAAGGAAATATATGTTCGATTTCAAAAGTTTTGAACATTCAAAAGTCGCAATTCAATCTCGACAATATAAAACATTTCATACCCCACTGATCAAAAGCTTGCTCTTTTCTTCTGTCCCATCTTGCCTTCAGCGCGTACTTCAGCATTTTGTCACTGGCATCCACACTCACCATATTGAAGCCCTCCTCCACCAGCATGATGGAGTCCACTCTACAAAAAAAAGGCTCCGTAAACACAAGTGTTGTTCTACAAATAGAAAAACAGTTTAACCTCACAAGCTCAGAGAAAGAAGCACTTGTGTGTTGAATCTTGCAACAGGAGTAGAAGTTTTTAAAAACCACTGGACAGACTACCACAAACCTTGGTGAAAGGATGCAGAAGAACAAAGTCAAATTTGGTGCAGATCTGGATAAAGGGGATGATGCAGGAATCACTTTTTTCCACTTTCTTTAACATTAGCAGAGGTTTTCTGTCCTTAAAGTGTGCAAACAAGTCAGTTACATTCTCAACCAGTGTTCACTACCAGCGCACCTCCAACCATCATTCATCTATACCAGTGGTTCTCAAAGTGGGAACCGGGACCATGGTCCATCACTTGGAGGTTCTTGCAATGATTTGCAATCAATTGAAAAGTTAAGCCACATCAGAGAGCACCATTAAAACAAACACATTGTTCACAATAAGTCCCACCCACATTAGCTTTGGACAAATACAAATTCTGATATGAATGTGACACATCACCTAAGTTTGTCTTAATCCACCCACTTCCTTCAGGTGGCACCTGCATGCCACTCCTGCTGCTGCCAAGCTTAGTAGCCAGCTGACTAGTGACCATGGATAAATATTTAAGTCAGTCACACCATCAAGTGATGCAAAGCCCAAACCAGGTAAACTGGGAAAATATTATGACAGTTATCTTGACTTTGGTTTTATCGAGAGCAGCTACTGAAGACTGTCTAATCAGCAAAATTAATACTCCCGTTCGAAAACACAGATGGTGGTTACCATTTAAATTACTTGAAAAGTAGAAATCCAGTCAAGTTGAAGTATTTCGTTTGAAAGGTTTTAGAATGCAAAGAATTTGTGTGGCATCTAGGAGCACAAATGGCCGTAAGCATATGTTTTATCAGCACTAGAAATATGATAGGGTCCTTGGCACATTTTCTCCCCTATAAGGTGCCAGTGATCTATACAACTAATCCTCTGAGGCAATCCCAGCTGCCAATGGGCGAGAGGTGGGGTACAGGGAGAGGTGAGGGGGCTAACCACTGCAACACCATGTTAACACAAGCATAACTGGGGTGACTTATTCTAACAAACATCATTTGCTCATTGGCTGGTGACTGCAAACTATGTTTAAACAAAGAATGTTGTCATAGACCTTTCATCATCAGTCTGGACTCAAGTGAAATGGTGAAATTTCAGAAGTGCTTTCCAAACAGTAACTAATTGTGAGTTGTGTTACACAATAATCAAAATTCAAACAACAGAATCACATGGAGGCAGAGTCCAAGGAAAAAAACCTATCAGAGCAAGATTTGTGGGATAATGAGCTAAAAAAAGCTTCTTTTTTTTTTTTTACTACAATCATTAACAACAAATGGGTAACTCCAGGATAATATTCAACTGCAAATAAACAGCTTGTATGTTGTATGATGAGCAATGACAAATGCAGAGTATGATCTTATGAAGCGCACGTTAAACCTAATGCTTGATGTTACGGCACAGCTAGTAAAAGAGCTTTATGATTCACATGCAACTGTGCAGCAAACATCTGAAGGCAAAACAAAAAGTCCTCTATGGTTCCACTTATACAAGTCACGGTGATCAGGGTATAACATGCACTTTTGCATAAGTTGCTGCTTGTTGTGGTGACAGACCTGGAAAGCCTGGCATCAGATGCACACTTAGCCAAAAATAGCAGTGCTGTTTGTAACCCCATTCCACTATGATCGTGTTTACATCACCCAAGATGGTCGTGCTACAGAGACATGCCATGCTACCATGTAACAGGGTCAAAGTCAGACTGTGGTGTTGAAAGAAGGGCAAAAATATTACTATCTCAGAAATACTTATCGGTCAAAAGGTCGACCCTCATCTTTTAGATTATAGTGTTGCATCTCCTGCACAAGGTTTCAAAGATAAAGCCAGTTGAGGATAACAGGGGTAAGGGGGGCTTGGCAGGGGGGCTAAAGTATGATGTGTTCTTGTCTTGGGTTCAGCCAATGGCCTTGATGCTGTCCCAGATCCCTGATACACTATCAGTGGAAGTAAACACGCTGCAGGGAACCAGTCAAAACCCACTGCAACAAGTCGGCACCAGCTGCACAACCACTGAGCCCTACATGTGCTCTTCTGCAAGAGACGGCTCGCTTCCTGCTTTGCAAACAAAACAGTTCACCCCCAACCCCCAGCTCTCACTCAGTGGCCCTATGTGGGGTAGAACAAATGTGGATAACTGGTGGCAGAAAACGTCACAAGAACAGCTGCACATCCACATGAGCCTTCCACGTTATTACATGGGAGAACATTTTAGAAACTTAATAAACTTGTGATCCCAGCTCCCAGATCGCTGCAGGAACTGGAACAGTGGCTTGTGCAAGTCTGCACTTTCTTTCATTATTCTCTGACATAATCCGGATTTTTGTCTGGGGTGAAACAGGGTCAGTCGGCTGGAATTCCACAAAAGTCAAACCAAACTATTTGCGTTAGAGGATACATAACTTACATCAAGTAAGTTATATATTTATATATAAAATATATTTGTATCATTCTTTATTCATTTGTTATTGGGTTTTTTTTCTCAATGTTGAATTATCACATTGTGCATGTGGAAATGAATGAAATATTGCAGTTATGACAGCATTTCATAATTTCATATTTGACCATATTCACATCCTGCCCTACCAAATCTAATTTTATAATTACACTGTCAGGTCACACCCTTACACAAACCTGGTGGTTGCAGAAATGCACATGATTCAGAAGGGTTGGATTTAGGCCTTCAGGCTGGTGAACTAAATACATGTTAACTGCATTTAAAAGTGCAACTAATGGAATCAAAACAGAGTTGGCATTTTATTTTAAAGACGAATGACTCTTTGGATGCTAGAGATTTAGGCAATGCACGTGATATTCAACCGGCTGTGTTGTATTTGTTGTTGTACACTGATGTACTTTAAAATGATGCAACGTTGAATGGGGTTTGGTGAGACGTTCACTGCCCTAGTAAACCGTGCCAGTGTGAAAGTGCTGAGTCGGCCTCATGTTACCCGGTTCCGCAGGCGACATCCAGCACCCTCCGCACCCCCTGCTGCTTTAGCAGGGACACCACCCAGCTCTTGTACTCCTGCGTCCGGCTCTGCGTGTCTCCGATGTACAGCTGCCACACTTTGGCCGCTTTGCCGTCGGCGTACTGGTCAGGGAGACCCTCGGCGGCCACCCCGAGGGAGCGGGTCCTGAACACGCTGTCGACCGACATGATGCTGTCGCTGCTGCCGCTGTGAGTCCTCCGGGAGATTCGGTGAGCGAGCTGCGGATCGTTCTGTCCACATGCGACCCCACATCCAGGTTGTTATTATTTCTAGGCGGAGAAACTTTGATCCAATGACACAGTGAGGGGACTGACGCCTACTTTCTGATTGGATGGGAACGGAGAGACCGCCTCCGAGTTAATGTTTACGTACAGGAAGTGGAACTTGTTTTGTTTTTTCAGGATAAAACGATCGTTCCGTGTTGGATTAAAAAAAACAATTAAATCGTTTTTCACAGTTTTAAATCATGTGATTGCTGTTTGGATGAACATTTTACTTCACTGACTAAATGAGAACATCCTGCCTGGTGTTGCCACCACCAGGCAGGATGTCCAAATCCCTCCTCAGCTCATCCTGCACATCACCATTCAAATATTTCCTGTAGCCTATATTAAGATTGCTTAAAAGTGTGAATTACATTTTTAAACAGTGGTTTCCCTTTATTGCTGATTTTATTTGCGTATATGATAAAATAAGAGGCCCAGTCCATTCACAATAGCCTGCATGCATTTAAAATGACCCAATACCACAGGAGCTGAGTCTTAATTCAGGGGCTACATCATAGACTGTATATAATGTATATATGCTACATCCTTCAAAAGAGCGTGGTCTACCCGGCCCATGAAGACTGCGTCGGCAAAGGCCGACCAGAAATGAGATGTTCTGGTCTACAGTGGCTTTCCGTGATCAGCTTCACCAGCTCATCCAACCCTTATTGCTGTTGCCTAGCAACAGAGCTGGAGTTGGACACAGTTAATGCCCCTTGGTTTTTCAACATTTGTACCCTTCTTCTATTTGCTTGATTTGAAGCCTGATGTTGGAGAATTCATTTCTCAGGGATGGGAGGATACATTTGAGCCTTCTTAGATAATACAGTCACACAGTATTGTGAAGAGGAGACAGGTTATGGTTGGGGTTAGTATAAGTTACATGTATGGGGTCATTCATAATCTGCTCAAGATGGCTGTTTATGAATGACCTTTCGAGAGAGGAGTTGCCTGTAAGACTTTACTCAGTGACTCAAATGCTCAGACTATGACCAGTTCAAACAAGTATCATTTCATCATAAAGGTGGTGACACAGCTGGATGGGTAAAAGTTCTGCTTAACCAATCATTTATTTGCAATTTTATGCAACAGCAATAACTGCTCTTTTCACAGTATTTTTCCTTAATTCATCGTGTATATATTGTTGTTCGAGAACTCACCAGCAACTATGACAACAATCTAATTCCATATGATTGTATTGGATTTCATAGGGATCCTGAGTCGGATTAATAAATGACAAATTGCTTATATATCATAGAAATTGTCCACACATATAGATATATATTAGATTGGTTAATTATCCGACTTCAAATGAAATATGAGCAACATGAAAGAAAACTCTGAGAGCCTGTCACCGACACATCTGGCCAAAAAACACTGTGTCTATGTTCCCTCCCATAAAGTGAACTCCTCCTGTTGTGATTGGCTGATAAAGTTCACAGAGGGCCATCTTTGTTTACTGGCACAGGTGAGGTAAGAGTGCGTCAACCACAACCGGTGCCAACCAGGTTAGTTTTGAACCACCCAGCTTTACTCAACTCACTTGCCCTGCACACACTAACACAAATTCTCTCTCTCTCCCTCACTGTGTGTGTGTGTGTGTGTGTGTGTGTGTGTGTGTGTGTGTGTGTGTGTGTGTGTACAAAGGCAGGATCAGGTCAATACTGAGTTCAGGTACTATCAGTAAAATGCATGCATATCTCTCTGGTAACATCTAGTGGTTTCTGCATAAAACTACAAGATGTACACACGTACCATGGAGTAATACTGGATTGTATTGTCTGTTGATTTGTTGTGGCTTGATTAATTGTTGTGCACTGTTTATATAGAGAGCTTAAATCTGGAATAGATGTGGAGGGTGATGTACAAAATGGAGGAGGCAGTGGAGGAGGCACCAGAGACAAGTGGAGCAACATCAAGTCTTTCACCTCTACTGACTTTTGTATAGGGAGTATTCGAATACCTTCAAACATATTGCACGTCATGTTAAATTTGTTGATTTGTTGAAACTTGATTTTTAGAAAAGTCGACAGCCCTAATTCCTGAAACAACACCTGAAGTCTCTGTCCAGAAGAGCAAAGTCCTAGGAACAGCTCAGACACTGGGCCGAACCCTCGGCTCCCAGGACTCCACTGGAGGAACCAAGCTTGAGGAACACATGTACACTACTGGCCTCATGAGGGTCAAAGGGATTTTTTTTTAGATATATTTATAAAAGTCTTCTCTACAGTTAAGTCAGACTGTCAAATCATTTACTTATACATGAACATAATACAGGAAGGGAAACTAAGACACATTTTCAGATCTGTTGCTTTACTGTCTACAGATAAAATATCAAATTAAACACCAGGATGCAGAGTTATTGAGCACATATGTGACTCCCTGATAACAGTGTGTTGAATATAAATAAATAATAAATACAATTGAAATAAAAAGGTGAAAGTCTTCATTACCATATGAATCACTTCTGGTTTGTTTGGACTAAGTTATCCTTTCAAAAGTCCATGAGTCATTTTATTTTTCATTTTGTCTTCCACTTGTCAACTTTTCTTCATAAAACTGGTTGTTTACAAAACAGTTTATTCAACAGGAAGCTACTTAAGTTACTTTCAAACGAATACTAAAACCAACACAGACCAGTGACTGGTGATACCTTTTACTGCAGTGTGTTGAACAGAACGGTAGATGGCGCTCTAAGAGCATGCATGATGAAGGAAAAAGAGATGTTTGAATAATTCTGATTTTAATTCTATCACCCTCTGTGTTCCAGTTAAAGAACATGTATTTCAATACTCCATATTATAATTACATATTATTTGTTACATATCATATTATATATTACATATAAGTTCAATAGATATACACACATACAAATGGTTACTCTATTTAAGTGCCAAAAGAAACATGGCACATAGATTTCACTTTATTCAGCTCCTTTTCATAATACAGTGTATTTGTAACCTAAAATATACGACAGTTTTAAATTAGATTGCTTATATTTATAATCATACGCTTAATCTGAATACAATCATGAATTTTCCCTGAACTTTATTGTGCATATGTGAAACTGAGAGGCCAAGTCAATTCACAATAGTGGGCACGCATTTAAAATGTATTTATGTTAACATATTTCCTCCCCGAGTTTTCACTGTGCATTTTTCATAAAATTGAGGCTAAACAGTGGACAGAAATACCAATCTATAAATGTTTAATCTGGAGGAATCAGTGTTAACACTCGTTATTATCCACAGGAGCAGGAGACTGTTCTCTGCGCTTCTGACGCCTCACAACGTAAAACCTCACCACAAATATTAACACCACCACAGCCACAGCAGCAACAACCCATACCCAGAGAAACCCTCCAGCAGTTGCAGGAGAAGTCTTCAGGGTATTATCAGCAGCAGGTTTGGTCGAATACAAGCTGACAGGAGTCGTGGTGAAAAAACTCTCTCTGTCTTTGGCTTCGATGCATTGGTATTTGCCTTCGAGCACAAATCCTTCCGAGCAAGTGCACTCGAAATCTCCCAAAGTGTTTTTACACCCGTGATCACAACGCCCATTCCCACATTCATCGATGTCCTCACAGAAATCCTTGTCTATGATGTAGCCATCAGGGCAGGAGCACACTGCCCCGTCACATATCTTGGGGCATCTACTCTTGTCACAGTGCATTTTACACCGCCTGGGGTCTTTGCTGTCTGGGATGTATCCTGAAGAGCAAGAGC
Organism: Paralichthys olivaceus; assembly: GCF_024713975.1. Classification (NCBI taxonomy): domain Eukaryota; kingdom Metazoa; phylum Chordata; class Actinopteri; order Pleuronectiformes; family Paralichthyidae; genus Paralichthys; species Paralichthys olivaceus. The sequence goes on along the minus strand of NC_091104.1, from coordinate 23,566,064 downwards.
ATTTATAACCTCCTTTCACGTCCGTGCATTTGTGCTCACAAGGGCCTGTTGAACAGCCTTTAGAGCTTTGGAAAACAGTTGGATCTGATAATTCCTGTGCCAGGCACGCGTCTTTGTGCTGTGTTCTGCACAGATATCCATCAGTTTCCTCTGAGCACAGTCTCTCTGTCCACTTTTGATCGTTTGAAAGTGACACACAGTGAGGAAAGCAGACTTCGGTGCTGTGTCTCCAGGTGTCGGGGGATGGGATGAAGCTCAGCGTGCTACCAGAGATCCACTCATAGCCTCTGAGTGGAGATGAGAGGTTGCTGCATGCTCCAGTTGGTAAACGCAGTCCGATCCAGAAGTTTCCAGACAACTCCTGACTCAAAGTGTGGAGGATGCTCTCATCTGTCTCAGGACGAAGCGTCAGTAGTTCTCCGCTCCTATCGCGACATGCTGCCTCAGCTGCTCTGAAGTCCACTCTGTCCTGGTTAACAGTAATACAGTCCCCACCAGTACAAACAAGCCTACAGATGCCTGCCTGCTTCATTCCACACTCTGCCTTAAAAGACAATAAAACAATAATGGACATTAAAATAATCATTGTCATTGTCAGAATCTAGAAGACAGTGATGTCGCACAGAAGATCATCCTATAATGTAGCCGGACTAAAGGCATTGACAACTTAGATTCGGTGTCAGGTTACTCAGGAAGCTACACCCCTCTGAGTTAAAGACAGGAAGGAACTGAGATAAACTTCGACTGCAGGGTTCAGTGAGTCTGTGAATATAGAGACAGATTCATATTCCAGATCACAGATTTTTATTTTAGTTTTTCATCTCATAACATGACTTCATATTATACAACATACACAGGTTTGATGGTCAGCATGTATTCATCTTTGCATCCTCTTGATTTTACACCAACACATTCACCTGTGTATCCTCCAATCAGAAAGTAATACGTGTTTGATTGTCTATGGGTATAAACGTAAATGCATATTTACAAATTACTTCATGTGTTGTCACTATTCTGAACAACATTTCAGTTGTAAATAGAAACATTATAGATTATAACTATTAATTTTAGATTCAACTTCTACTGTCACCTCAACCAGCTACAGCAATAATGTACTGCTTACATGATAATGCTTTAGTGAGAATGGCCAATCAGATGATGATATAACAATGACAGGGGGATTCCTCCAAATATAAGCATTTTGACAAAAAAGTAAATATAACATCTCATATGAATTTGAGGCACATTTTCATTTTGTTAAGTGCAATACAAATAAAACCTGTTATTGTAATGCTGTTATTATTTCTTGTAATAATTCTTGCTCATACCTCTATTCTTAATTACAATGTAACATTTTTTTAATTGAAGCTGCTTTTCCTTCAGTAAAAGATTAGATTGATTCTCCCACCACTGCTTTATGATATGAATTAAAAAGCTTGGACATACTGTGTCCATCATCTGAACAATGCCACTGTTGCTGGGCTGGGAGGGGACCACAGGCTTAGGGAACAGTACACACATTATTTAACCATGTAAAATAGCAGGAAATGTGGCTGCTGATGATGAGACATACTTCAAAAGAAGCACACTGATCTTGAAATTGAATTAAGTCATCTCAGTTAAAAACATATGTACATTTTAACCATGTCAGAAAAGAAACAGGAAACACCCAAAGCAATCCATCAGATCTCTACATACAGTCAGTCTAGCAATACAGAGCCCCTCACATCTCCTTTAAAGCAAAATCTGCATGTATTTACATATCGTGTTTTTTATATTTTTCTTTTTACCCCACTTGTTTCCTCTCGATATGGTTACTTCTCTACGTCTTTTTACCTGTGACCCAGGATTAGATTCCGATTTGTGATCCGATATGTAATCATTTGATATCAACATACAGCCTAACTTACATAACTTGCAAAGACATAAATTAGATAAATAAACATTGTGCATACTCCTCCGAAACCATGAGGTCATAGGTCATCAGTGGAGATGGACTCGTAAAGTTTCTCTAGACGTGGATCTAGACCCGATGACACCCAACAGTAACCATCTGTTGTTGTTTTCTTCTTGGCTTCTTTTTTGGAGCGACTGCATCGAAATATTGCGATAGCTAACGTCACTGTGACGAGCACGAGCAGAGGGATGACTGAGCCGAGGACGCAGATTATGACCTTTGTGTTGACCGTCTTAACAAAGCTCGGCGTCAGGGACACGTTGCTCGGCTGTCCGCTGTGTGTAACGTTCACCAGGTCTGGAAGTGGTGGGTCAGTGTGAGGGGACTGGTGCTGGAGCTCCACTGTGGTTCTCATCAAGGACCAGGTGAAGTTCTCAAGTGTCCCCTCAGCAGCTTGCTCACCTGATGGAGCGGCTGATGTTTCAGACACATCCGGAGCGCAGGTTGATCCGTCAGTCTCCAGATGGAAGCCCCATGGGCACGAGCAGGAGAAACTGCCGGCAGTGTTGATGCACATGAACTGGCAGCGACTACTGGTACATTCATTTATGTCTACACATAACTGACCATCCGGGGATAAAGTGAAACCCTCATTGCAGAAACAGGAAAAAGATCCAATATTGTTCAAGCAGTCGTGCTCACATCTTGACTGTGCGCACTCATCCACATCAGTGCATTTACCATCAACCATTTCATAGCCGTCTTTACACTCACATGTGTAGCTTCCCTGTGTATTTACACAGAAATGATCCTCACAGGCTTGGGACTGACACTCATCGATGTCAAAGCAGTTGCGCTGGTTTTCATCCAGTTTGAACCCATATGGACATTTGCAGGAATATCCAGACTCCTCCATCACACACAGATGCTCACATGTAGCAACGCTGCACGGGTCTTTCTTCCTGCAAGAGAGTCCATCCTCGTCCAGGTCGTAACCTTCTCTGCAAAAACATTTAACTTCCCCTCCATTCTGATGGCAGGTATCTTCACATCCACCATTATTCACTGTGCAATTCTGCTCTCCTGTTTTGCAAAATGGACCAGGGACTGTCCATTGATAAGAGTCGTCTGACCCCATGCACACAGAGTAGTGAAACTGTTGGTTACTGCACATAATTTCAGCATAAGTTCCCAGTGGAAATGATTTCATTTCACTTTTTTCTGGCCTTTCTGAAAAGGGTGCTGTGTAGGTTATTTCCCCAGACCCCATCAGAGCCAAAGGTTTGCACATTCCCTTAAAATAAAACTTGCATGCATAGAAAGCGAGACTTTTGCAAGCTCCAGCTTTCCACTTCAGTTGGTTCTGACCCACTCGCATGTAATTAACCCTCACACATCTCTCTGTGCAGGTGGAGATAGGTTCTTCTCCCCACTTGGAGTACTCGGATTCTTCCTCCCCTGATATCCACTTGAAGCCCCTGAGAGTCTTGTCAGCCAACACACAGTCCCCTCTGTTCAGTTTTAATCCAATCCAAAATTTCAGTGTCCTGTCCTCACGTCCTTTGATCTGTGAGAGAACCATGCGCAGCACATCCTCTTCTTCTGGGTCTCTGATCGTCATCAGATAACCTCCGTTGTGGTCACAGTTCTCTTGGGCCGTCGCAAATCTCACATTGTCCATATGCAGGGTGAAACAGGTGTTAGACGTACACAGAGTCTCATGGTCATCTCCAGATAAACCTCTCACGCTGTGGATGAGCTGCAGTAGAAAAATCCACAACATAGTTCTCAAAATGATAAACGAAATAGCTGATATCCAGAGGGTCCCTGCGAGTTTGGGGTTAAATTAGACTATATGGTCGTCCATTCGTAGCCCAAAAAACAAGTGGTATGGGTCTGAGACTAACCGTCAAGCTCCAGTTTCCTGTTTGCAGCGCAAACCGAAGACGGAAATCATGTTTAGCAGCAGTCACAGGTCCTTTCTTTCTGCCCCGCAGACCAGTTCCGCTTTTGAGCACATAACAATGGCAGGCTCCGCCGTGTTATGACTGGTTCTCCAGATGTCTCCGGCCCCAGCAGGCTCCAGGCAGTTGAGCTGACTCCCTTAATTGTGGTGCCTCACAATACATGAACATGCAGGGGTCAGAGCCTCAGAGACGCAGTGACATTACAAAAACTGCTGCAGAGAATGAACCCATGACGTACACATTATTATTTATATTGGTAGTGTTAATATGATAATCATCCATAAATTGTTTATAACCTCATGTTTGTACAGGCATGTTAGAGTTTAATTTGTGATGTTACTGCCTTTAATGTTGTGATCAGGAGTAAAGATAAAAAACCTTTTGGTTAATTTCTGGGAGTGCCTCTTATAGTATAATAAAATATGAGGGGACTGCACACAGAGTGATACAGAACCTTCCTTGTGGGAATTATAGTATTTGGAGTCTCTCTATATATATATGAATACACTTTGTAAAATAATGTTTAAATGTTCACTCACACCAAAATGTAAAATCTTGGGCAAACTACAATTGAATTTTCCAATGAAAAAAACATACATCCAAAACTTAATGTATAGATACACTTTCCAACCATTATGTGAATCAATGCTTTGACATTCAGACTGTGAGATTCCTCTCTTTTGTATTCTTCTCTTCGGCAGGACTGAAACAGCAGCTATGAGCGGGAGGATAACTGATTTACAATGAGAGTTCACACTGCAACATAGACACATTTCTGTGAAATTGTGTTTTCTGTGTGTACTCTTTTGGGTGCAATAAGCGCCAATGGCATTCATGTGATCCAAAAAACATTTCCTGTTTTTTTAAACGCAGGAAGTACTCCCCAACTACAATCACAGGAAAGAGAGAAAGACACTCTCCAACCTTAGGTAGTAAATAGAGCCTACTTCAAAAAATGAATCTGCAGATATATTCCAGGACACAGTAAAACACAAGATGAATATCAGGTCAGGCTGTTTTTTAGAAGAAGCACCAAAGAGAACTCACATAATGACACGTTATGTGTCCAATGTTGTGTGAGGTTTTCCATACACTATCAATCAAAAGTTTTAAATAACCTTCATTTTATTATTGAAATTAACATGCTCTCACACTACTACTACTACTACAATTATATTATTATTATTAATGATAATAATAATAACAATAATAATAATCTTCATCTGTATAGCACCATTTCATACAAGAAATGCAGCTCAAAGTGCCTTGTTCAAAATAAAAGAACAGATTTTAAGAAATATAGGAGAATTATGAACTCAAAGAATCGTCACCGGGTAATATGATCACAGAAAAGATTGATTTTTGCTTCTGAGTGAAGGCTATGGTTCAGAAATTCTTCTTTATGGACAGAGAATTTCAAACACTGCGAACGGCGAAACATTTAATATATCTGTGGTAGTAATACTTATTGATAAGCACGTAGGGATTTTAAAAAAGGAATCATGGGATCTAAAATTCTCAATGTAGCCTGATCTAAATTTATGACGCATTCAGCGGTCGATCACATTGTTATATTGTTTTGTTGTAGAACTCCAGCTCCCTGTAGTACAGTATTATCCTACTAATCCATTGGGGGGAGTAGTAACTCTGTTCCAATACTGCCTTGCTACAGGCACAGGGTGATGAAATAAAGTTTGGCCTTTTGTAAACTTCATTCAAGATTCAAGATTGATATTGTCACACCAGTTATAAAAGTATACATGTATAGAGATTGAGATTCCTCTTTTTGGTCCCACACACAACAATTGCTCATAGGGCGCTTTTCCTGGGGCTGCCCATCACTCTACCATCTCTCTCCATAATGTGCATGTCTTGAGCCCTCTGTGTGTGTGTGGGATTGTGGGTTAATGCATGTATAAAATGAAAAACATGAGTGTAAAAAGAATTTCCCCTTGTGGGATCAATAAAGGAAGTTTACTTACTTACTTACCATCCACTTGACCAAATGTCCCTCCTGGATGCAATGGCTGCTGCATGCCAGGACATCACAGCTGACAACTGCCAGGGCTGGATAAGGCCTGCCAAAAAGATGCTTCCCAAGATGCCTGGCCAGAGAAGACATCAGCTGTGATGTCGATGAAGCTTGTTCAGCTCTCTAAAATGAGGGGACAAAAGGTGTTTCTCATCAAATCAGTGAGTAACCATAGCAACCCCATATACTGACAGAGGGAAAGTCTCCTCTTTAAATTTACTAATTTCAAATTTTTCACCATGCTCTGCTTTGGCCTAGTGGTTAAGGCACTTGTACAATGTGACGTAAGTCTGGGTTCAAGACTGAGTGAGGGTGGGACATTTTGCTTCAATTTTGAAAATAAAAATAAGCACCCCCACCCCCCCATTGTAACTGGATATTACCAGGACTATGTAATGAGCCTTTATTTTGAAAATAAAAATAAACAACCCTCCCCCATTTTAATAGAATGTTATCAGGAAGTCTATACAGAGCCTATATTTTGAAAATAATGTGACAATGACAAGACCTTACCAGGAAGCCCGAAGGAGGCTGAATTTTAAAAATGAAATGCCATGGATGGTGATAAGACCTTACAACATGGATTCTCTCTGTCTCTCTGAAATTGGTCAAGTCTCTCTGTCACCGACCTGGATCATGCATGATTATAAAATCAAGCAGCTTTTGGAAATGTCTTTCGCTCTCACCGTCTCTCTCTCTCTCTCTCTCAGGGTCTATCTCTTTCCTCTTACAGTAAACGAAATGTCTCTCTGAAATTGGATTTCATGTAAACCTGGATAATATGTGTCTCTCTGTGCGAAGCAGCAACGAGCACAAGGCACCCATTCAAAATGTCTCGGCAGGAGAGATTTTCTAGTCTAATTTTGGAAGTATGTGTCTGTGTTTGAAATTAACTGTTTGGGGTATTGTGTGTTTCAGGTGTGATGTGCGTTAACAGTTTTGTAAAAGTGTTTAAGGTTTTGACAAACGGGTCATAGCGGTTGTAAAAAACTGTAATTGATTCTTGTTGTTCTGGGTTTGTTCCCCCATGTTGGATGCACATATTGTAAGTCACTTTGGATAAAAGCGTCAGCTAAATGAAATGTGTATAGCGCTTTTCTAGTTTTGATGACCACTTTAGGATCTTTGTTGTACAAATGGAAAAACAATTACAAAATAAGAAAACTCAGTATGAAGAATTACTTACTGCCACAGGAAAGTTTTAATTTATATAGTTCCTTTTTTTGTTTTTACGTTTCCACTTGCCTGAATAACATTTTAGGTTATTAACTGGATTTGAATTCCTGAAATGTCTTCGCAAACTGTAAACATGGGGTTCAATTTAATTTGAATGTATTTAAAATCAAATCAAATCATACATTATCCTAAGGCATTTTATATATGGTGAAGCGCTTTCAATATTGTAGAGAAGTTCACCAGTTCTCACAACAAGCAAACACTGCAGTAAGAAAAAAAATCCCCATTAACCAGCAGAACCAAACTCAATGTGGTCATATGCCTCAACTGGTTTGGGTGAGCAGATTGTTCTCAAACTTTGAGGTGACAGTGTGATCACAGTGCAACTGTAACAAGTCCACTGCCAACGCAGTGTGTCTGGGGCCACAGTAAACAGGACCAAAGCTTTGTGCATGATAAATAGCCATAAAGAAGATTTTAACAACCCCTTTTGCAGGATTCCAAGCTGCAGCAGCTGCAGCATTTTAACCATGTAAGGGAATTTTGTGTTTATTAGGTTACTAGCTGATAAAATCTGCCATAAGCATTCATTTGTGCTAACACCAATTTAAAACTGCATACACTGCCCTTAAAAATGAAAACATACTATCGAGGAATACCAGCCGGATTAGCAACATGCCTCAGCCTCAGTAAAGACCCATTTTAAGAGGTGCCTTCACTGAGAGCATGTGGTTAGATTACACCTCTGTACACTGAACCATTGTGAACTTGAACAGGCTTGCAAATGACTGACAGCTCCATCAACATTATCAGGTTTGTTGAACCAGTCTTGGTAAAACCTAGTGGAATGTATTAATTTGACTTTAACCTTCTGAGGTAGGGCAGAAGGTAAGTTTTGATGGACTAATCCCTTCTCCGAGCACCCTTCTAATTGGTTAGTTTTCTTGTTTGTTGATTTATTTGGAAACAGGATTAAACTACACAACCTATTCTCACTGATCTTGATGGAGGGAAGGAATCAGACAAAACCCCTGCTTCAATATTGCAGCATTAGGTACAACCAAGATTTAGATTTTCCAATGTTAAGGGACTATGTTTCATATGTTTCAAGATGGAGAAAGTTTCTCTGGAAGATCAGGAGTTTGTGCAGTGTTGCTGAATTTGCATAAAAGACTGATGATTATGGATTGAATTGAGTGAAAAGGTTTAAAAGCATTGCTTGACTTAAAAAACCTGGGATGTTATGTTGGTGTAGTGTAAAGAAGATGAAGACCGAAAATAATTTAAATTTAAGTGAAAGTTGAAATATATTGGAAAATAAGAAGTTTGAACAAAAATACATTGCTTTGAAAACTTGTATAGCTCTCTCTGTGTGTTTGAGAAAGGTTACAGTAAAAGTATGAAGAAATAGGTATAGTTCAAGGAGCTGAAGGTTTTTAAAGAGTTGAAAAAAAAATCCTTAATTTCAATGGGACAATTTTGCTGAAAAACTTGAACATGAAATGTTGTCATTGTTAAGGTTAGGGTAAAGGTCTAGGGAATGCATTATAGCATATGTGTGTGTGTGTGTGTGTGTGCGTGTGTGTGTGTGTGTGTGTGTGTGTGTGTGTGTGTGTGTGTGTGTTTGTGTGTGTGTGTGTGTGTGTGTGTGTGTGCGAGTGTGTTTAAACTGATAAGGATAACCTGTCCTGACTGTGTTTGAGAGATAATTGTACAAAGTAGTTTCTCTATAAATATAATATAGTACTATATATAAATATTAATATTGATTTATTCTCATCTGGTTAGTTTGTTGCAATAAACTCATACTTTGGAGACATGACTCCTTTCATATTAAGGCCATTACACTGAGCATGGTACTGTTGAGCAGGCTTCATATAATGAGATAAACTTTCCGTGCAATCACAAATCAACAGAGAGCTGTTTGTTAAGGTGCCCTGTGTTGTTGTAAAGTACATCATGCAGACGTTTCCTGTATTTGTTTAAAAGGGAGGATACACCCCAACTTCAATCACAGGAAGTAGCAGTTGTAACACGCTCCACCAGACTCTCTTACACACGCACATACAGCCAAACTCTATGGAATCTCTAAGGAAACATAAGATTAATTTCCAACAAAAATAAGTGCATGTCAGTCCTGCATGGATGTGTCTTCCAGCATGTGTTGAGGTGTTGAGAGAACTCTGTGTCGATAAAAGTCAGCGTTGTAAAAGTCAACTCTGATTATTTTTTAGAATAAACAAACATGTTTATTACATGGTGTCAGAAGTGGTCTAGGATGGCAAAGTTTCAACCACGGGAAAGTTTTTGTTTTGAGAAACCAGTGGAAACAGAACGGCTCAGTTTAAGTGAGCACACTGCTGTATGCTCTCAGTAAGGAAGCAGAAAACATCCTGAGCTCAGAACAGTATGTTGTAGTATTTGTAAAGTTTGTATGTCCATTTCTCATGGAGGTTCAGCACCTTCATAACACCTTATGGAAGGTATTGTTTCAAGCGTCTCCATTTCAGGATAAGGCAGGGACGTGAGTGAGCATGATGAGCAGCTGCAACTAGGCCAGGAAGTTGTGAAATGGATTGTGGTTAAGTAAAAAGTACAATATGGAAAAAAACTATTTATTGGCATTAAACCAGTGATAATCCAGGTTTTGGCACAGCTGGTTTATTTGTAGAATTTAGGTAGAAAAATCAAGCCCAGACAGAGGAAGAGAAAGAAGATCACTTACGTATTTGTTTTTTTTCAGGCGAATGATCATCACACAATGATCCGGTTTTGAGATCTTCCAGTGAACTGAGCATCTGTCATCAAAATCAGTTCAAGCATCGGCTCACAGACATTCCACTGCTGGAGGCATTTTGTTGTACAATGTGTAATTGTGCAATGTGCAAACATCATCAGAGCTATTCCAGGGAACTACTTTTCCAATAATCTGAGTCACAATCCTTGAAAGCCATTTTAAGTTTTCCGCAATGCTAGCAGTTGCTCAGTCCACAACCTTGGTCAAGACAGAAATATAAATGATGAGTGGATAGCCTTGAAATATGGTGCAGACATTCTCACCCTAATTTTTTTTAGGATCACAATGAAGTGTTGGTTTAGATTGACAGGTCTCAACTATTATTGGATTGATTACATTGATAGTCTCCACAGGATCAATCTTTATATTTAGGTGGACCCTGACTCATCTCTTAGTGTCGCTATTACTCTCACCAGTGCTAATGAGCAAATGTAAAAATGTAAATGTAAAAAAAATACAGTGAACGTTATTGGTACTGTGAGCATTTAGCATTTAGATAAACCAGCTCTATGCCTTGGTGCAACCTCTCCAACATAGCTACAGACTCTATGTCTGAGTTTTTCTTTGTCTTTCTATCTTCTTAGAGAGCTTGGGATGAGTTAAGTTTCAAAATGGACCCGAAGGCTGTAACGTTTATGCAAATAATCTTAAGGTAACTAGAAAAAGCTAATTATCACTTGGAGCCATTTCAAATATGCAGTCTGTCATCAACAGAGTTGCACTTTGTTCTCAAACGTATGAGCCAGTCTTTCAAGGACAGGAGTTTAAATGTATGAGATTCCAACACATCAATCATTGATTACACAAAGGCCTACTTCTTTTTCATAGGGGAAGTTACAAGCATGTAGGTGGTTGTCAGCAGTAAGAGAGTGACTTTTAGTGACATTGCTCAAGCACTTTGACGGACTGCATCACGAGTACAACTGATTAACACAAACACCACTGCTGAAGACCACCATTGGGGTAGAAGTTTATGTTGGAGAATGACATGGCGGAGCCGTCCTGCTCTTCTTGGGCCTCGCCTTGCTTGCTCGTTCCAAAGTCGGATAACACGCCCAGATTTTGTTCAGACTTTCGTAAAGTAAATAGTGTCACAAAACCTGATTGTTTCCCCCTCCCTCGTGTGGAGGATTGTGTCGACCAGGTTGGGTCAGCTAAATTTGTGAGCAAATTTGATTTGTTCAAGGTCCACAGGCTTATATTCCTATTCAGTCATGCCTTTTGGTTTGCGTAATGCGCCGGCGACCTTCCAACGCCTGATGAACAGGGTTGTGGGAGATCTGGAAGGTTGTTCAGTGTATTTAGACGATGTTGTCATTTACTCAGATGATTGGGACGTCCATCTTGACCGCATTGGCGAGTTGTTTGACCGCTTGGCTCACGCACATTTAACTGTGAATCTGGCCAAATGTGAGTTTGCGAAGGCCACGGTTACTTATCTTGGTCGTGTGGTGGGTCAGGGTAGAGTTTGTCCTGTGAGAGCAAAGGTGCAAGCTATTGATAACTATGTTCCTCCTACAACCAAGAAAGAACTGATGAGGTTTTTGGGGCTCGTTGGGTACTATCGTTGTTTTTGTAGTAATTTTTCAACTGTGGTTGCCCCTCTTACTAACCTGTTGAAGGCTAAAACTACGTTTGACTGGTCTTCTGAGTGTCAGTCTGCGTTTGAGAATGTGAAGGCCCTTATTTGTCATGCTCCGGTTTTGGCTGCTCCTTTGTGGGATAGGCCCTTTAAAGTTGAGGTAGATGCCAGTTATGTAGGGGGCGGGAGCAGTGTTGCTGCAACCTGATGACTTGGAAGTGGATAAGCCTGTTTGTTTTTTTTCACGGAATTTTAATAAGCATCAGTTAAATTATTCTGTTATTGAAAAGGAAACACTGGCTTTGGTTTTGGCTTCGCAGCATTTCAGTGTCTATGTTAGTTCTGGACCTGTTGTTGTTTTCACAGATCACAACCCCTTGACATTTCTGAGTTCACTGCAATGTCCGAACCAACATTTAATTCGGTGGGCCCTGTTGTTGCAGTCATTTTGCCTTGAAATCCGCCATATCAAGGGCTGTGACAATGTGGTAGCTGACGCCTTGTCAAGGGCTCCATGTGATTAATCTGTTTGCTGTATATTCATATTGGTGTCTGTTTTATTTGTTTCAGGTATCGTCTGCTCCCTTGTCCTTTTCCCTTCTACCTCTTGGGCTGCCAGGGTTCCGTGTGGGACCCTGTCTTTATGGGGGGGGGGGGGGGTGTTACGGCCCCAGCCCATGTCTGTGTCCTGTCTGTGTATGGTGTGTATGCTGTGTGGGTGTGTCTTGCAGGTTGCTGATTGTTAGCCGGCTGGAAGTTCCTGTGCATGGCTCCCTGATTGGCTTGCTGTTATAAACCCCCTGCCGTGGGCTGTCTTGCTCTCTCTCACTCATCCCTGAGATCTCCATCCTGCTGCATCTACTTTTGTTATGTTCTGCACCTGACAACATGCACCACACATACTACATAGCACTCAAACACCCTCACACACTACTGACGCTCACTTTCACACTCCATCGCTCATTTCTGTTTATGTTAAACCAATAAACCATATTGTAATTCGCTACATCACGCTGCCTTGTCTGTGTTGTTGCGGCCTCAGAGCCCGGCGTAACACATGTGTACCCCTACAGATCTGTGGCAATTCTTCTGTGGCCCAGAGAAGAAAAGTTCGCTTTGAGGAAAATGTTTAAATACACACATACAGTATCCATGACCTGTACAGCTTTCTGTAATGATTTTATTCAAACCATAATTAAATATGCTGATATTCATCTCTCCCTTTTTTGTTTGATTTTCACCCACAGTGGGGAAATTGTGTGCTCTAACACACTGTTGGCACAAATGGTACAGTAGTACACAAAATGCTATCTTGTAAAAAATATATTGGTCCCCATTTTGGTCCCTACACCCACTGTGTCAAGCAAGACGCAACTATCAAACTGAAACAGTCTTACAGTCCATTGGGTACATTTAATCTCCAGTGGCAAGTTGGTCTTAATATGAGGTATGGTCAGGTATAGTGGTGGCACGTTGATAATCTGAGGCAACAGAAGACAACTGCATCATTGTCCAGCAGAAGTTGGTCTTAAGGCAGGTGTATTATCAGGCTAGTATACACTTTATATAACAATAGATGACATGAAAACACCACAAAATTGAAGCCAAATCCTCTTGATCTCCCCCTGGTGGCTGGCTGCAGTATAAGTGATAAACCCTGCCTCCTCTATGTTATTGTATGGGACATGGACCAAACTTAAACTCTTTTATATTGAGTAGTTCTTCTCATACTGATGTAGTTTTTGTTTTCAGGTTTCTGGTAAGTTTGGTTTTAATGAGTTATTAAACACACTAAAAAGTTAAAGTCATGATTGACAGCTCCTAATTTACAGTCCATGAGGAAAGTGTATGTGTTGTTACACACAGATTGTCTGCTTGCTCACAAATATAAAGTGCTTCCCATTTGCAGAAAAGTGTTCTCTCTCTTTCTACTAAGGACATCTAAAAATATAATACCTGAGTGCAGATGCATTGGAGATTCAGAGATTTTTTTCAAGATTCAAAGATTTTGGGGAGATGGCCCTCTGACTGGTTTAATGCATGCTACACCAAAAAACAATTCATGATTTAATAAAAGATAACCAAGAACAAACGTTTTGTTTTATGTATATAATTAAAGTAGCAAAGGTGGCTTTGGATACATTCTAAATGCACTTGCTCTGTGGTTTTATCATTAAAATAGTCTTTTGTGTTTAAGCACTTCACGTCACCGTGTTTTTGGCTAAGGCCAAGGCAAGCACATGCAGCTCTCCCTGATTTGCATAAAGTGGAATCTCACACAGAACATGTGTGCACTCATACCTATGCAAACTAAACTCTGCAGTTCACATGAACAAGCACATGGACATGAACAAGCAGGTTTAACCTTTACAATTGTCATCTCTGGAATATAATGAACCCCATCATTTGTCAATCATCACACGCTGCAGAGAATTCTTCAAAGGTAAACCACTATATGTAAAATAATCCAGGGACAGATAATCCCGATTATATAAGGGACTAAAATTACATAGAAGAAAGGGAGGAGTCACTGTAATCCCTCAGGGTTTTCAGTGTTTGGGGGAACTTTTACTTATATGAACAAAGTTGTCTTTGTACTGGCAACTTAGATTTGTGATGCTTTGAATAATATAATAAACTATATACCATCTACTTTGTTATGTTGAGGCCCACCAGAATGTCCATCCATTCATTTAAATTACCTTAGAATGCAAATATGATGGGATTGAAAAACATGGAGCAGAGTTTTGTTTTTTCTTGTTCAGTTCTCAAAGAATTATTTGCTGACCTTTACAAATTGACATGCTATATTTGTCACTATGTTCGAAACCATTGGACAGAATGACCTCTTTACACAGAGGTACAGAAGAGACGACACAGACTGTATAATAGATCATTAATAACCTATTTCTACATACACATGCATAGGACCTTTTGAAATAGATTATGTAGCATCTGTAAATTATCATTCTTATGATCAGTTTTCCCCTAAACTGATGCTTTTTGTTTATTAATACAGTATATAAAGGCACATGTAGAGATGTATGAGCCTGACTCTAATCAGGATCTCAAACTTTTTTTAAACACTGGCCTTGGTTACTAAAGAGGTCCAACCAAACAACAGTGCAGGGCATTTATACTATGAGCAGCCGGTGCTTTAAATGTGGCAGCTGTCTCTTGACTAATCATTGACAACCCCTCTGCTGCTGTGAAGATAAATGTACATGTACTAAACACATGAACACACCAGGTCAGTCTCGTTCTTAGACCACACACATGATTATCAGTGGTCTACATCTCCTTTATTTTTCATTCATTGACAGTGATACTCTTTGTCTGCAAATGTCCCACAGCAGCAAACGAATGTACGAGATTGGTCAGGAGCACAGGGACCCCAACCAACCAAATCCAGGTAGCTGGAGGCATTTGCAGACGATATATAAGAGTGAAAGCCTCTTTTCTGTTACACCTTGAACCACCTGTCCTAACTGTGTGACACATCAGCTCACCAAGCCAGTCAGGTAAGATTTTCAAATTCTTCACGTTGCTGTTTATGTTTGTGTGGATGTGGAACTTTGTCTTCCAGGTGCAGAATTTCTTTTTTGTGTCAGTATAGTTTTACATTTCTTTCCACTTCTACTATGTCAAAAAATCCTCAAGTTATAGTTTAATATCATTAATCACAAATTACATGTTAATCATAGATTAATTGCTATATAGGAAGTTGAGGATTTCACAACAAAATAATCTTTACACATGTCTACATAATGTTACTGGTTAAGCCTTTTTTAAGCCTATATGTTAACCATGTTAACCCAACAGATTTTCTTAAACCAGCAGTAACCAGGGGTAAATATATGTTAAACAAATGTGGGGTTTTTATTCTTAACTCTGTATTTTTACATGTAAGTCAAAAAGTTGTTCCCTTAAATCTTCTTTTAAGTTCTCACTCATAAATGTCGCTCAGACCTCTTGCATATGTCAGAATAGTTCTGGATCTTATTTTCCTCATCAGAGCTCAAATACTGCAGCGATGCCTCCTCCCGGTGTGTGTCTGAGCATCATTGAGGCTCGTCAGAAGCTGGAAGGTTATGGCAGCCCTTCCAACCCTGAGAGTTTCTTCAACCACAATTACCAGCAGCTGAAACAGCACTGCCTCAGCCGAGGATTGAGGTACATCGATGAGATGTTCCCCCCTAACAGTAACTCCATCGGTCAGGGGTTGCTGAGCCCCTCTGATCTGGCCCGTGTGGTGTGGCAGAGACCAGCGGTGAGTGTTTTGACTGAAGGTAAACTGCAAACAACCAAAAAACTCGGATTACAGCTCTCGGTGCTTTCATTTCCAGAAAATCACTCCTAATCCATTCTTCATAGTTGATGGCATCTCCAGGTTTGACTTTGGTCAAGGACTACTGGGTAGGGAAGTTTCTTAATTCCTCATGTTGTACTGATGTGCTTGAATGTCTCTCCTCTCTGAATAAACATGTTTTTTTTAGGAAACTGCTGGTTTCTTGCATCAATCGGAGCTTTGACATTTCAGAAAGATATCCTCAGACAAGTTGTCCCTCTTGAGCAAACATTTCATGAGAACTACTGCGGGATCTTTCACTTCAGGGTAAATATACACACTGGGTGTATTTATTATTAATATGGTATATTGACATTCAGAGATCTGCAACATTACAAGTGTCTGCTAATATCCACTGGTTGTAGTCAGTCTTTAAGCCAATAATACTTGAGGCCATTTTGAATATCATAATGAGATAGGTGCACACAGTTTATCTGTATTTAAAGCTACTAGCATGTAGTATGAACTATAGTACACAGGTAAAGTTTAAGGCTTCAAAATGTTCATCCTGATGGCTTTGTCTCAATGACACACATGGCAGTACAACATTCAATTTTAATTTCACTGTACTTTTTTACAGTGTGTTTGATTGTGCCTTTAATTTCATGTGTAGCCATTACTAATATTTTGATATGAATATAAACTGCCTCAATCTAAAGCTGCTATTCAACACGGTTCAATATTTGCTGCATAATAGAAACAAGTAAACTGCACCTTACAGATTTGGAAGAATATAATTCTGTGATCTTTTATAAATAATGTGAATATGATAAAAAAAAAAGAAAAGAACTGACAACGTATATTGACAGTATATATATTCCACATGCAGTGTGATGTTGTTCTTTCATTTCACCAGTCATTTGCCAATGAATTGATGATTTTTTTTAAATATTCGTATTCTCCTATTTTTCAAATCAGTTCTGGAGGTTTGGAAGTTGGGTGGATGTTGTCATTGATGACAAGCTGCCAACAATCAATGGTAAACTAATCTTTGTCCACTCCAAAGACCAAAGTGAGTTCTGGCCTGCTTTGCTGGAGAAAGCCTATGCCAAGTATGAAACTAAACAGTACAGTCCATGAAATTACTTTTACCTTATTTCTATACTAGTATCACATCTGCTTTTTTCAGAGTCTGTGGTTCCTACGTTGACATGAGAGCTGGAACTCCTGCAGAGGCTATGATGGACTTCACTGGTGGTGTCCACATGTGCATTGAGCTGTCTGATCCCCCTCCAAACCTGTGGGCACTGATGTTCAGAGCTGGACAATTTAAGACGCTAATGGGTTGTGGGACATATCAGGGGGTAAGTCCTAATATAGCAAACAGATCCAACACTGCCTGTTTCTTTTTCTGTCAACGTTTCTGCCAAGTGCACTGACCATCCATCCATCCATCATCTTGGGCACGACAAACATGACCTCATTTGAGGCCGTTTAGTGCAAGCAATTTAGCCTAGCTTAGGACACACTCTGGAGAGATGGCAAAACAACTGACTGCCTCCTGCAAATAACCTCATGCAAAAATAAAAAGGTTTTGCATTGAACAAACAAGCTATAACGTGCTAATAAGTTAGCTTTTGAGGATCATGTTCTCTGCAAACATAGCTTGGCAAGATATTTCCCCTGATTTGGGACACTCACTGGAATCAGAATCAGAATCAGAATCAGAATTCTTTTATTTGCCAAGTATGTTTGCACATACAGGAAATTGCCTTGGTGTCATTGGTGCACTACTTATGTACATAAAACAACAATATAAAAAAACAACAATATGTAAGAAATTGAATAAAATAAAATAGAATAAAATAAAATAAAATAAAATAAAGAATATACATATATACATTAACAGATTAACAGGGTTAACTGGATTAACTGGAGCACTGTGACGTGCAAAACCATTAACCTGTAACAAATGGAGATGGATGAATGCATGATATTGATGTGCACATCTAATAGCCGTCATTTATCAGCCTAAACATGATGGCATATTAGCTTGCTAATGTTGCTGCTACCTCAGCTACATTCCTCTCCCGTTTGATCCTACCCCTATCCTACCTTGCAGGTTGTGGCTGTCTGTCAAGGACATATGTTTAGAGACTTATATTTGCTGAAACTGTAGCTCAATCAACTTTCACTGACAAATGTCTTTTGCTTATAGGAGACCTCTGCCAACACTGTGTCATCAAATGGATTGGTCCAAGGCCATGCTTACACTGTCACAGGTGTCAAACAGGTAGAGAATTACTCATGGAAACATTGCACTTAGGACTGGAAGTGAATCCATCCCTTAATGCCAAGTTAAAACTTATGTTGTCATGCTACATGATCATTAATGAAATCATTTCTCGCACTTTTACATTCATGATATATATAATCATGGGGCCTTCATCTGTGATGACTGATGTCCAGACAACAAGTCGAGGTAAACTTGTAAACCTCGTGCGTTTGTGGAACCCCTGGGGCAAAGGAGAGTGGAACGGAGACTGGAGCGATCGGTAAGAACAAGATTTAGATCATTTTTGCGACGACAAAATAGGTGAGACACAAACTACACATTCCTTTTTAGTAAACTTCCATAGGACAAAGATTGCATGTATACAGAGAGGCCTGTTAAACTCTTAAGTACCCAGTTATTATAAACTGGTTTTGCTACTTACTGTGATATATTATCCGCTGTATCCGTCTTCTTTTGAAGGCATTCATTTACAAAATTGCACCTCTTTGCTGAGAAAAAAGTTTCGAGGCAGCTTTTTCTGAACATCAGGGGCTTTAAGGTTGAAAACACTTGAAAAATCGTACTGAAATGATCAATTTTCTTAAAGGTCTTCACTCTGGCAAACCGTGAGTGTTCAGGATCGTGAGATGTGTCTTACAGTGGGTGACGATGGCGAGTTTTGGTAAGCAAAATGTTGTCAGAATGTGGGAAACTTATTTAAGTCACACTCACAGAGCAGCGACTAGACCAGATCAGTGTGAAGTGTTGTAAATGCAAGACACTCAAACAAATGCTTGACAAGTGCTGTGAATAGAAAAATACAGGTATCAAAAATAAACATCCTGTATTTCTATATTCAAGCCTTCAAAAAATTCCATGCGAGAATATCCCAAAGGAAACTCACTAATTCATAACACATAAAATCCACCTCTAACAGAAGTTAGTTATGTAGTTTATTTGCTGCTATTGTAAGCACAAGTGTAGATCCCATCATAAACATAGCTGTTTGGAATGTGTTGTTGGTTTGGCTGGTGTTAATACTCCAGAACTTCTTCAGAATTATTCCACAATTAATGTACAATATTCTGTCAATTTTTATTGTTTGTGTGCTGGGCATTGTGTTCACAGCTTTTCATATACAGTTAATGGTGCAGATTGAACTGTGTGTTCATCCTACCTGTATCACTGAATGACTGGTTCACAAGATATGCGTTTCATATAAATTTCATCTACTTCTATCACATCAAACTCTGAGGATAAGCATCACATTCTAAAGAAATTTAAAAATGTGCACGTTATCTAATTGAATCTTGCTTTGACAGGGTTACCTTGGAAGACTTCTGTAAGTTCTTCGATGAGCTGAGCATTTGCAGCATGACTCCAAACTTCCTCGATGGAAACCCCTCTTGTCACTGGAAGTCCTTCATGTTTGCAGGCAGATGGGTTTCCGGAGCAACTGCTGGAGGATGCAAGAATAACAGCGGTACTGATATATCTGCACTACAGAAATGTTTTCCCTTGAAAAAGAATGTTCTTATGTTATTATTATCCCGAGCACGCCATCGTATAGGCATCATTCATCCTCATGAACTATCATTGACCTTGCCATGATATCTGTTCATCTGGTCTGACTTCTGACTTCACATCAGTACCCAATCATTTGATTTATCTCAATTGAGAAATAAACTTTGTTCTTCTCTTTGTCCCCCAGACAGTTTCTGGACTAATCCGCAGTATTTGATTAAGATTAAAGGTCAATATTCAGAGAAAGATGAGAGAGAGAAAAACATAGTGATGTCTCTCATTCAAAAGCCTGACAAGTGGAATCGACACATGATCCAGAATCTCCACATTGGATTCTCTATCTTTGAAGTAAATATTGCTCTGTCTTCTTTCTGTCACAGTGTATGACCCAATAGGTACATTACATGATTACAGGAGATATGGAAAGATGCTGCAGTTGTCAGATTAAGTGAAAACAAACATGTTGACCATGGTTTGCCCTTACTTTAAAAGTACTGGAAGGTCACTTCTATCAAAAGAAACTAGCTGCACAAAAACAATTATTAATTTATCATCTCGCAAATGACAAGCCTGGGATACTGGACAAAAGGTTCCACTTATGATTTTACATGTATAACTTATAATATAATATCAACACAAGCCTTATAGAAGATTACAAACATTAGAAACCGCCCAAACAGTTTAAAAGTTTTCAAAGGGCAGATTTGAGTCTTTCTCAATCTGCTGTGTAACTGTATATACATTTATTAATGATATCACTATCCTAACGTGAACAAATAACAGATTAATTTCCTTATTTCTCTAACATGGCCTCACCATATGCTGATTCTACTCAAGGTGTCTGAACAAGTAAGAAATCATTTCATGTCAGTCATTGTTCACGGTCTCCATCCATATTGTGCAGCTCTTACATGACCTGAAGAGAATTGAACTGTCCATGTATTTTTACAGTACAAGGCACAGAAGGGCAAGTTCCCAGCCTCTTTCTTCAGCTCTTGCACACCTGTGGCCCAAACCAAAACCTACATGAACGCACGTGAGGTGATGGAGTTCCTCACGCTGAAGGCTGGTGAATACCTGATCGTGCCATCCACCTTCAGTCCCAATGAGACAGCCTCCTTCATCCTGACCATCCACTCCAAGGCGGAAGAGACCCATGTCTAGTATGAGCACATTCTGACCTCATGTCTCAGTCAAACACTGACACAATGGTGCTAAATAGTCTGTTTGGCACATGACACAAGTTGTTGGTGTTTATGTTGTGTTGATAGAAATCAATGATTGAGAAAAAACGAAAAGCACTTTACCCTCAATGTAAAGGGTCACATTAAAGGTCCAGTGTGTAGGATGTAATTGAAAGAGATCTACTGGCAGAAATTTAATGTAGAATAATCCTCATGATGTTTTCACTAGTTCGTTTCATCTAAATTGTATGAATTGTAGTTTTCTTTACCTCAGAAAAGGCCCTTTGTATTTAAATAGTTTATATTTACATGGAGGGGACCCTCTCTATGGAGGCCGCCATGTTTTTTACATTAGTCCAGACTGGACAAACTAAACACCTTTTGAGTTTTTATGGCAACTGAAGCTACCACAGGTTCTTTTTCATGTTTGGAAGGAGAGGGTGAAGTGAGGGGTGTTCAGCTGCAACATGCAACTTCAACACTAGATATCACTAAATTCTACACACTGTACCTTTAAGTTGAGTTGAGGTTAATCGAATAAAGTAATCATACATACATTAACCACACTAATTTATAATGTATTCACCCTAAATCACCATGATAGAAACATTTAAATGAAATGTGACCCATAACATTAAAGTCATAAAACATTTTCTGAGCATGTGGGATTTTTCTTGTCTTTCCCCACAGCGACAAGACTGGTTACCAAAGCCATGAGCCACTTCAAAAGGTGAGCAAGATTAAACAGTATCACAGTATTGTATTTTTTGATGTTGTGGTACATGTTCTTATTGAAACACCTAGGATTATGTGAGATATGTTTTAGCAGTTACATTTTATTCTTTCTTACTCTCATTTTCACTGGTTATCTCAGCTCAACCAGGACAAGAACGTGCAGGATGATGAAAATGAGAGAAAGTTTTTCAATCAGCACTCAGACAAGGTAAGATCTCATATGTCTTAAATGTATAATTTTAGCTCCGAAGTGTAATTATGATTAGCAGCCTTTTATCTAAATATTTCCATCTACCAGTTTAACCCACAGATTAAAGCTGCAGCACACATGGATGCTGATGTTGCTTTCACAGGCAGCTGTTTGCTAACATGTTAACTATGTGAAGTTCATAAGGCCTTATTATGTCAAACGTGTGATGCTCTGCTCATTGTGGTGTTTCTTTCTAGTATAATGAAGTGGATGCTGAGCAGCTCCAGAGGCTTCTAAATGGAAACATCCTGAAAGGTTTGGATTGAAAAAGAAAATCTAACAAGCTGCAGCACAAGAGCTCAATCGATATTAAAATATGTTGGAATAAATTAAAAAAATGTTTTTTGAGATTTCACATGTACTGTTAGGTGTCTTTGCCTCTTAACCTGATTTTAACCTTACTTTTACTTTTTATGATATTTTGTGTCCTTGGGTGTCTCGAAAGTCACAGTGAAATAAAAAAAAAGATTATTGATTATTTATTTATTTGTTGCTGACACATTTTTCCTGTTTGATTTAGGAGATTTGAAATCTGGAGGCTTCACCATTGATGCCTGTCGCAGCATGGTTGCTCTGATGGATGTATCCTCTTGTGATGCCTGTAACATTTTTTATTTATTTTTATTTAAGTATTTATTTTTATTTTCATTAACCTTACACCGTTGTTGTATTTACATAACACTTATAAGTAGTGTATATATTTATATTAAACCATTTCCCTTTTGTTGATAGAAATCACATTAG
The DNA here is from genome assembly GCF_024713975.1 of Paralichthys olivaceus. Taxonomy (NCBI): domain Eukaryota; kingdom Metazoa; phylum Chordata; class Actinopteri; order Pleuronectiformes; family Paralichthyidae; genus Paralichthys; species Paralichthys olivaceus. Next base: position 23,543,613 of record NC_091104.1, on the reverse strand, counting down.
CTTTGTCACCTTGACAGAGAGTTAAAAAGACATCAATCACTGGGAAGCTCAACAGTCAGGAATTTGTCCGCTTGTGGAAGAAGGTCATCACGTACAAGGTAAATGGATCCAAGTCCAGGTTGAAGTGATAGTTCACAAAAATATGAAAATTCTCTCATTATCTACTCACCACTATGCCGATGGAGGGGGATTTCAGGTAAACAGCATTGAAGCCAAATCCAATACAATTGAAGTAAATAGCGACCAAAAAAAACAACAGAAAAAAGACATAAAATGCCTCCATGCTGCTCCTCCATGTGTCTTCCAAGTGTCCATATGCCCCGACATTCAAATTAATTTACATCATGTTTTTACTGTTACTTCAATGGGCTGCAAAGCTGTTTACCCCTGAAAACCACTTTATAGAGATCATGATTTTCTACAAAAGACGATTTATATCAGGTTGTTCATTCTACCTCTAAGATGTATCTAGATTTAGAGTTGATAATGAAGATTTGTCTGACTGGTGTTTCCTTCTTTTATCAGGACATTTTTTTCCGCACTGATGTTTCTCGAACAGGAACTCTGTCACTGAGTGAGCTGAGGAATGCATTTCTAACTTCAGGTAGATTTATTCTTCTTGCGATAACTACATTCCAAAACAACAGAAAAAGTTGGATTAGCATTTTATTTCATATTAAGCTTTAAAATAAGAGTTCATAAAAGAACAAGGGGGGCAGGGTTTGGATCAGGGTCTCAGATCATAGCTAATTACATTGTATCAATAATTGTCTCTGCACTCATAGTAAAAAAAACATACTATTTACCATTTACAAGCAAATTATGTTGTGAAATATATGTGATTATAAGTTACTACAGAAATAAAGTAAAATCTGGGACTTCTCCTTTAATCCTGCGTTTGTTTGTCAGGGATGAACATGAGTGATGACATGCTGAATTTAATGACTCTGCGCTATGGTGCCTCCTCTGGAAACATCACACTGGAGAGCTTCATCAGTCTCATCATTCGTTTGGACTGCATGCACAGTAAGTATATTCATGTTGGATATTTCTACAATAGATAACACTATATACGGAGTAACTGTACTTTTTTGGCTTCTAAATACGTACAAATATATATCTTGGGATTGTTTTACGATTTGTGTGTTGCTCAACAGAAATCTTCAAACAGCTGTCTGATGGAAAAGCCATGACTCTCAAAGAGTCAGAGGTATTATAACACGTTCTTCTTGTCACGATTTCATGGTTATAACTTTAAAAACGACCAAAATAATGTCTATCACAGCACTGATAACCTGCTTCTCTCTCCTTTTCTCCAGTGGATGAATGTTTCCATGTACACTTAATCCTACAAAGGAGATGGCCTGTTAAATTCAACTGGGATAACAGAAGAGGATATTTTCAAAAACTTATTTTCTTTTGCCGAACTGTTAAATTGAATAAAACATGTATTCCTCTGTGAATGAGACATTACAGAGTAAGAGCTGTAAGTTAAGGGCATTTTCTGTTTATTGCTACCATGAAAAAATAATACGTGTAATTAATGTTTTAACATAAAACTAATAAACTTTGTAGGGTTCATGAGACTGGGGGTTGAATCTTATGATCTTGTCTACATGTTAAGATAAAAGACTGAATCACTGCATCTCTTGTGTTCAATTCTGATGTTAATACATTGAGCTTTACACAATAAAAACATACAAACCCATTTTTTTTTAAAATGTAACAAATATTTCTGTGAGAATAGTTAAAATGTATCGTACGTCATCCTCTATGGCACCATGTACCCCCCAAATTTAGATTTACTTTTATTTGTTGAAATTACACATTTCTTACAAAATATTTCTCAAAACAAAGACATTGTGTTTCTCTGTGGAAGTGCACCACAAAGTCAAGATGAAGAAGAAATGTCTCACTTCATGAGATTGTTCATGGCGGGACGTTTTTACAATATAAAAATGAAGCTCAGCGTGAGTTTAGTCAGAAGACTTAACCCCCATTCAATCAATCTCAAATCTCTCACTCATTCAATGCTTATTGATCAGCTGATTGTGGGCACTTCTAAATAATCAGATTCTGCCACAGTCTCTTCCCACCAATCACGTGGCTGCTGTCAGACTTGAAATCCCCTCTCCTCTCTTCCGCAGTCATCCTGCCATTCCCCAAGTGTGATAAAGTTCACCATGGGGTAATCATCGCTGCCATGTACAAATTCGTGGATCCGCATCCAAACAGAGACTGTAAATCGGCAGTTCCTCGTGCCTCAAAACGATTTTCTCCGTCTACCTCGAAAGAAAACAAGAACTCAACGCTGTCTTGTGTTAATCGGCGATCTAAATCTGAGATATGAAAGATACATATTTCATCAGTATCACAAAGCCTTTTCCAACAAAGCCACGCTGCATATAGTGTAATTCAATACACACCTGAATTGGTACGAATTACTTGCGATGAGGCTCTCAAAACATCTCCTGTAATTCCTGCGGCAGGTCCGAATTGCATTTAAATTCTCAAACCAGATCCCCTATCTGTGTCCTCAGCACACCGACAGGCCGCCAGGTGCATCAATTCAACATCTTTTCAATTTGAAATCATTTGAATCTGAAAGCGTTTATATACCAACTGCCAGTTTCTTCACATTTGCTGCATCCACAAGACCCTCATCCAGGTCAGTCTGTCCCAGGAGCTCGGTCCCATCCAGGATCCCACAAAACCGGGGGAAAAGAGATGAATTTCTGACCTGTCTGCTCCCCTGGTCCCTTTGCAGTGTGAATAGCCTCAGGAGCTTGGCTTCCTAAAGCAGACATAACCAACACTTCATAATCATCAATACATCCTTCACAGTGAAATCTGGGGCACTGGGATGGCCCGCTGGTAATACAGGAACTCTATATGTCTCCTGCAGAGCATGGAGGGGGGGAATGCCCGTGGTATCGACGGGATTCCAGTTGAGTTTTACAAAGAGTTCTGGAGTGAGATTGGCAAAGATATTTTAACTGTTTAACAAGAGTTTTTAAGACATGTTGCTGCCGATAAGCTGCAGGAGGGCATTGATAACTCTCCTGCCCAAATAATGAGACCTACAAGAGATTGAGAACTGGCGTCCTGTGTCCTCTGCACAGACTACAAGATCCTGTCTAAAGCACTGACAAACTGCCTGAGAGAGGTGATAGATCAAGTGATCCACCAAGACCAGACCTACTGTGTGCCTTGTAGGTCTATCCTGGACAATGTGTCCTTAATTCAAGATATTTTGGACATCTCTAGTTTATTGGCCATAAAAACTGGTCTAATTTCTCTAGACCAGGAAAAAGCTTTTGACCGGGTTGAGCACCTTTACCTCTGGACGACTCTGGAGAGTTTCGGCCTCAACCCAGGTCTCATAGCTATAATCAAAGTTTTGTATCAGGACATTGAGAGTGTGCTAAAGATTAATGGAGGTCTGAGTGCACCTTTTAAAGTGCACAGGGCTGCTCTCTCTCTCAGGGATGCTGTATGCATTGTCGATTGAGCCCATGCTAAACCAGATATGAGCAAACATTGAAGGGGTGGGGATTTGAAATGAATTTAACAAAAGTCACATTTTATCAGTATATGCAGATGACATTATTGTCCTGGTCAAAACTTGGAAAGAAATTAAAGAACTGGAGAAAATTGTTATGAATTTCAGAACCATGTCAGCTTCCAGAGTGAACTGGGAGAAAAGCGAAACGCTGGCAGTTGGCAATTGGGAAGGGGGGCTACCCAGTCTACCGGGGGGTTGATGTGGAAAAGAGACGGTTTTAAATATCTTGGGGTATATATTGTCAATGAGGCCATAGTTCAGAAGAACTGGGAGGGGGTTTTAGAAAAGATACAAGGAAGACCCAACAAATGGAAATGGCTGAAGCCACAGTTATCCTTCAGAGGCAGAAAATTAATAATTAATAACCTGGTAGCTTCTGCTCTGTGGCATCGGCTCGCATGCATGGAACCACCAAAAGGATTGACACAAAAGCTACAAGCTATTTTAACAGATTTTTTTTGGGACAGGTTGCACTGGGTGCTCCAGAGTATATTGTTTTTGCCTAAGGAGGAGGGGGGGGCAAGGTCTGGTACAGATTCAAAGCAGATTTTCAACATTCAGAATACAATTTGTACAAAAATACCTCTTAGGTCCACAGAAGGTTGTTTGGAGACAAGTGGCAAACAGCATACTGAGGTTGACAGCTGGTCTGGGGTTAGACAGGACACTGTTTTTAAACCTGTGTGGATTATCTCCTTTTTATCAGTCACTTTGGAGTTTTTTTAAATGGAAGAGACTAGAGCTGCATAGGAGGAGCTGGAGATGCTGCAGGAATACAGCACTGGAACAGAGTTTCCTGATGACAGTGATCCGTTTCCAAAGCTAGGATTTGGATGGGCTCACAGGACCCTTTTTAAATAAAACAGACTCTAAACTCGTGGACTTGTACATAGCCAAAGGGAGAGCTGTGTATAAATATTGTGTTTAGCCTTAAACAAGCAAACTGGATGGGAGGACTGGCACTGTGTGGAGGAAAACATTAGAAATAGACTGCAATGTGAAACCAGTATGGAGGGTTTTATATAAACCTCCTTTAAAGAAAAGGACAAGCGACCTCCAAATGTCTGTTTTATGGAGAGGGAGAAACGATTTTTCACTGTTTTTATGATTGTAAAAGACTCGATAACCTTTTTAACACATTAGAAAATGTTTTTAGAATGTTTGATGAACAGTGGTCAAAGAGCGTCTTCATCCTAGGAGTTGGATATAATAAATCCGACTCCTGTAAGTGGCAACTATTAAATTGAATAATAGGAGAGGCCAATCTGTCCATCTACAGCAGCAGCAAGAACAACGTTTAGGACAGGACAGGGCAGGAAGCACCTCTTGTTTTCATCTCAGTGAAAGCAAGAGTCTGGGTAGATTTTAGATATTTTAAAGCAATAAACAATATGGATGGGTTCAGAAAAAAGTGGTGTTATAATGACACAATATGTTGGGCAACCGAAGAAGATTTATTATTAAAAAAATTTGAGGTAGATTTTTTTTTCTTCTGACTACTGGTCTGAACTGTAAAACTGTATTTATTGTCATGGACATATTTGTTTAGTTCTTTTAATTTTTTTTTTTTAAATAATAATAATCTCTCTCTCTCTCTCTTTGTATGTGGGTATTTATATCTTTGTCTGTCTGACCTGTCTATACCTGTCTACCTGGCATACAATTAAAATTGCAGGTTGAGAGTTGTGGCCTCAGGCATTTGCAGGTGTTATAAGAGCGAGAGCTTCTTCACTCATTCGTATTGATCGACCCGAACTGAACACTTTGTCTCTGTGGCTGCTGAGGTAAGAGTCAATGTCACTGACACTAAGGTAACTTGGTGTTGTCATTTCGAGGTTTTCTATTGAACAATTGTTGTGACACGGGAGACATTGAAAATAACACCTACTGCGATCTTACGTTAAAACTATAAAAAAAATTTAAAAAAGTCTGGCTCATCAAGAATTTATTTTATGTTGTTGTTACAGAGGGGGAAAAGGATATTGACTCTGTTGGCTGTATTTTTCTATATTATGTTTTCTTGACTATGGTGCATGCTAAGGCTGGGAAATGCAGCTGCTAAATCATACTGTTTGGCACTGTGTCAACAACTACAGCAATTGTGCTCTCAGTGCTTCTGCTGCTGGGGCTGTTGGCAGCATGTCAAGAAACTGAAAGTCAATGTATTTTTCTTGTCATGCTGTGATTCATCTAATCACAACGATGGACAAATGTTAGAGATCTAAATGTGTTTCTTTCCACTACAGTTTGAGGAACACTTTAGAAGTCTAAAGGGTTACTACTTACTTTGTTACACGTTATGGTAAATAAGCTGTCCAGATGAAGCATATCATAAAGAAAAATTGGAACATCATTGAGAGTGATCATTCCTTACGGAAGGAGGCTGAGTGGCCGAGCATAGGTATGCCATCCATAAAGGGAATCTGAATTATCCTATGGCCAAACACTACTTTGAAGTAATCAGCTCTGATGGCAGGGGCAGGGACAAAATCAAACACCTTAAACACAGAGAGGCATACTGGATCCCTGCAAAAGCACCAGTTACCTTGGTCTCAATGAGGACTTGGACTTCTCATGTTTTTTATAATAGATCACATTGTCACCAGTTGATCATTCTGTGAGGTTCTTCAAACTTTTTTAAAATATTAATAATATCAAATTGGTTTCCTCATTGTAGATACCATATATTTTTATCGATTGAGTGCATTTGTAGTATTGTTTGTTATGTTGTTATGCTGCATTTTAAAGGTCCAGTGTGTAAGATTTAGGTGAAAAGGATCTATTGGCAGAAGTCTAAAGTAGAATAATCCTCATGATGTTTTCACTAGTTTGTTTCATCTAAATTGTAGTTTTCTTTACACCAGAAAAGGCCCTTTATATTTAAATACTTTATATTTACATTGAGGGGACCCTCTCTACGGAGAATGCCAGGTTTTTTACATTAGTCCAGACTGGACAAATAAACACCTTCTGAGTTTTTATGACAATTAAAGGCTGCAACAGTTTCTTTATCATGTTTGGAAGGAGAGGGTGAGGGGTGAGGGGAGTTCAGCTGCACATCACAAAATTCTAAACACTGCACCTTTAATGTCTTTATGTCTACTGTGGACTCTGCCCTCATCTCTTTTCTTTTTGCACCATCCTTAACAACAATGGTGTTCTTCATGGCCAGCAGGGGAACTTCCTCAATGTTTTCTTCATCGTGCCATGCCCATAGAGCCCAGGAAAAAAGCTTAAATGTGGGAGGACCTTGTCTCTTCCATTTTTATATATTATATTTATTGCACAAGGCCCCTAGAGGCCAAGTAAATATTGCATTTCTTCACCCTGCACACCTGTAGTGACTGCAAATAATTACTCTTTGTCTTAGTACTCTTTGTGTGTCAGTACATCCTGATGAATACATAAGCTGACACTCATCTGTGTATTTTAATGCCTCAAGCTCATTGAAAGACCTTTTGCATTTTTCAAAGCACTCAAAAGAAGCTTCTTTGTCTAAAGTTTGTTTTATGCCGAGATTATCTACAATCTTTTTTTCCTGAACAGAGCTCAACCGCTGCAGCAATGTCTGGCTCGGGAGTGTGTATGAACATCATCAATGCACGGCATCAGAACAATGGTCAAGGCACCATTACCAACCCCATGAAATTCTTGAACCAAGATTACGAGCAGTTGAAACAGTACTGCAACGCCAGACGAGTAAGGTTTATTGATGATTTGTTCCCTCCTGACCGGAGATCCATCGGCCAAGGGCTATTGAAGCCTTCTGATCTGGCCCGTGTGGTGTGGCAGAGACCAGCGGTGAGTGGTGTGGTAGAACTTGAGTGACAATTATTCAAGTTTATGGTTAAATAAAATAAAATAAAAGAAGCCTGTTTGTTGTTCCACCTTTATGTTTATACAAAATAAACTTGAGTCAATTTGACACAGGAGCCATGCTCACAGTATCCCGTTTATTAAAATGCACAAGTGAGTATAGTAGCTTATACTTTCTGGTTAAAGCTGCAATACCACAATGTTTCTCACAGCTTAAAGCTATTTTTCACCATAGGGGAAAAAACAGGCCAACGTAGTGTAGTTACAAATTATTTGGACCTGCTTTGGTCTGTCACCTCCTGGTCTCTCTCCTGTTGAGTGTTTAACTTGTGTTAGCTTTTGTGTAGCACAGAGTCCCATTGCCATTACTTTATTAAAATAACCACCGTTAATGGTTCAGTATCAAACAAATATGTGTAACACAATGAGAGAGAGAAACCTGACAAAGCAGGCAATAGTTATATCATCTTGCAATATTAAAAACTTCAACAATAACATGTAAATAATTCCTCTGTTTCAGAAATTGGTTTCAAATCCATCTTTTGTTGTCGATGGGGTCTCCAGATTTGACTTCAGTCAAGGCGTGGTTGGTAGGAAACTTGCTTCATTCACGACAATAAATGAGTTGGTTTTAAAGCAATGTCATACAGAGATGCCCACACAGCCAAGTGGCACAATTGCATCATCATGAAATTGCAGAAAACAGCACACGTTGTACAGTAATATAACTCAGACTTCAAGCCCAAACAAGCCCAATATAGTTCAGTTTGAGACATGTTCACGCATGTTGTCACTGGCACAGGGTTGTGCTTTTATTGGTATCTGAAAACTAGTGCAGGTACCGTATGTGGCAAGCAAATGACTTAACTTCAATATACTGAAATTAGCAGTTTGACTCTCTTTAAATTGATAACATCATAAATATATTAGAAAGAAAATCACTAAGAAGCGACAGCAAAGTGTGTGTGTGTGTGTGTGTGTGTGTGTACGTGTATGTATGTGTGTGTGTGTGTGTGTGTGTGTTTGTGTGTGTGTGTGTGTGTGTGTGTACGTGTATGTGTGTGTGTGTGTGTGTGTGTGTGTGCATCACCAACTAGCCCCAAGAACACCATTGCAGGCTTGTTTATTCAGTGTTTGATTTGAAAGGGAAAACACAGCCTCCTTTCGTCAATGTAGATGGAGACATGGTTTTTAATCACAAGACAGACAACAGCTATACAAAGTAGAATAGTGATGCGTCATCAAGTCACCTCACTTACAAGCAAGTACACAAAATCTCGTAAAAGTCCACACACAAAACTTTATCGCACAGGTGCACCAGTGGTAATTTTGTCTTTCAACTAATTTTCAAGGATTTAATAGTTGCTCCCTGTTCTCTGTCTCTGTGGAGCGGACTCCTGGCTACATAGAAATAACCCCTGTTTTACAATGTATTTTGTGGTTACTAAATATGAAATTTTAATTTAATCAAAGCTCAGTGAATCATGGTAAAGGCAACATGTCAAATCTGAAAGATAATGGCAACATTCATGCATAGCAGTCTGAATTCCAGCCTGTAGAAGTTTAGAATGTTCAGAAAAAGTTATACTAGTGCATCATTTAAATGATACTGAGAAGACATCAATGTTTTCAAACCTACCCTCATCTACATTCATGGGACAGTAAGAACCTACAATAACTACTGTACCATCGTGTATTCTGCCTCTTGGCTGTGTTAGCATGCTTGAATGTTTCTTAGATGTAAACCTGTTTAAACAAACATTACTGTCATGTCTGCTTAACATGCTGTTCTGGCAACTCAATGGTTAAATTTTACTCAGGTAACTGCTGGTTCCTTGCATCTATCGGAGCTCTGACATTCCAGAAATTAATTCTACAACAAGTAATGTCTTTGGAACAAGAGTTTCAGGAGGACTACTGCGGGATTTTCCACTTCAGGGTAAACCAGCAAATATTGCCAACATCATCCAAAAGTAGATTCTGATCAATTATATACATCTCATTTTGCTATAACCGTCTTCCCACTCTCAACTATTCAGTTTTGGAGGTTTGGGAAATGGGTGGATGTTGTCATTGATGACAAGCTACCAACAATAGATGGCAGACTAATCTTCGTCCGTTCCAAAGACCCAACTGAATTCTGGCCCGCTTTGCTGGAGAAAGCCTATGCCAAGTACGAAAAACATTGCATTTCTCAGTCACACAGTCATAGTTCTCATAGTCTCAGAGTGACATTGATCTAACTTTCTGAAAGCTTGTGAAAGTAATTTAACACCTGCTGTCAGGGTGTGTGGTTCATACGCAGATATGAATGCTGGAACTCCTGCTGAGGCTTTGGTGGACTTCACTGGCGGTGTCCACATGTGCATCAACCTCACAGATCCTCCTCCGGACCTGTGGGAGCTGATGTTTAGAGCTGGACAATCTAAGTCCCTGATGGGCTGTGGGACTCCTCAGGGGGTAAGCATTTATTTACCACACAAAACCACAGAACTGAAACCATAATATCAAAGCAACTCAAAGCTTAGATCCTAGAGCACTAACTAAAATGGAAGGATTAATAGACCTTCTAACTTCCAACATTTTATCTTGTCGTGTCAGGAAGCTGAAATCATTATAATAGCTTTGTTTCATTTACAGTTAAGATGTTGAACACTCCCTTATATGGACTTCAGATTCCAGAAAAAAGAGTATTGGTTAAGGCAGGAACATTATGTGTGTGTTACACCTGAGGGATGATTTGATCAATATCTCTACTTAAGACATATATTTTTTCAGACTCAATCGTCTCAATGTCTCCTAATTCTATCAAAAGCTATTTACTTTAGCATCCATATTTCAAAGCAACTGTTGACACAGAATTGGGCCCCTTTTTATTTTCAGTACATTATTTTCGGGCTTGTGCATCAAAATGGGTGTGTGTGGTCCCAGGTTAATTTAGCTTAGGCCTAATGTTATTTGGGAAGCTCAATTCAGTTTTCAGTCATACAAGTTGTTAGCTTATATTTCAGAACTGTACCTTCAGTATATGTGGAGTTTATCAATGCCTGTATACCTCCATCTTGTAGGAGACATCTGCCAACAATGTGCTGCCAAATGGATTGGTCCAAGGCCATGCCTATACTGTCACAGGTGTGAAGCAGGTAAATAGTCATATTTGCATTGAAGGCATGGCAGCATACAGAATTCTGTGCTTGTATAAATATCGATGACACTTTGCTGCTGATTGCTCGTCAGTTAATGAGCCAAGGGAAACTCTTTAACCTGGTGCGTTTGTGGAACCCGTGGGGCCAAACAGAGTGGAATGGAGAGTGGAGCGATCAGTAAGTATGACACTCACCAAGCAAATGTTTTATGAAGACTGATAAAGAAGTTATTTTCTCATCACTAAATAACATGTTGCTGATCATTGTCACTGTAATTGTTTTTGTTATTCACGTATGAAGAGATTGAGGATATTTGAAACAGACAAAACGCTGTATTCGCTCTATTCCTGTCTTTTATAAGTTAAAATGAAAAGTGAAACACAGGTACAAAAGTCAAGTTTTGACAGGTATAAAAAGTCAATGTGGCTAGATACATGTAGATCTAAGTGATTAATACCTTGGGGGCAGTTGTAATGTGTTTTATATCAGTGAATCTATGTCATTACAGTTATATTGCTTTTCCCTCTATCTAAATGAACAACACCAAAGCGTTTTAGTTATCTCAATCAATTATTTTACTTAATTCTCAAACAGTAGTTAAAGTTAAAATGATGTTTTTAGTTCATGTATCATTCAGTATTCAGATACATCTTTACATTCTGTCAACAGAATGTTTCTTATACCATGGAGAGCATTGATTCATCTTTCCAGCATAACCACACTGTCATCTGCTGGTGCAATAGCAGCTCTACAAGCCTGCATGTCCTGCCTTGCTGAGGATATTTAAAACACTACTCCACTGATAAAGTGAATAAAGTAATTTGACTCAATGGATAAACTATAGAAAATTTTAAAAAGTAATGCAAACCCCCAAATCTTGATTTATCCTGACTGTTTGGACATAATCCCTTTTAAATACTTGCTGCTTTCGGACAAGCGATTTAATAAATAGGGTTTCACCATTAGGAATATACTGTTTCAGTCATTCAGTTGTGCATTACTAGCATTAATGTAAAGAGAGTATAGAGAATTGCAATCTTAGGTGTACTGTGTTGTTTTGTCAGACATAAATATATATATTCGATAGATATATATAAACATCTTTTTTAATGGTATTTTAATCAAGGGTCAGATTTGTCAACTATGTTGTATCCTACGTGTGCGTGTGTGTGTGTGTGCATCTTTTTGGTAAAATTCATAACTATGTTTCTTTCGTCCTCTGTCATTGTCAAACTGTCACTAAAGTTCACCTCTCTGGCAAACTGTGAGTGCTAAGGATCGTGACATGTGCCTTGCAATGAGAGATGATGGAGAGTTTTGGTAAGTATGATGTAGGTTCTAATGTTACATTATAGTTTGGGGTAATTATGTACTACTGTGTTGATAAATGAAACAAAGTTGTATGAGTGAAAAAAACTGTACAGTTTATCAGGCACTATGAGCATATACTCTCTGAGCAGTATATTTTCTCTCCAAGAGAGCCATTACATTATTGAGTAAACTTCGAAACATATCTTACATATGTAAATAAATAATTCATGTATGCAGATTGCATTTGAGCTTGTTACCTCAAGTGACAAAATAAATCGTTATTTTTCTTATAGATCAAGAAAATAAAATACTAATTCTATCAATGATGATAATTAACTAAATCAATTTCTGATTTGGACAGGATGTCCCTGGAATACTTCTGTAAGCACTACAGTGATCTTGACATCTGCTGCCTGTGTCCAGACTTCCTTGATGGAAGCTCCTCATGCCATTGGCAGACGTCATTCTACGAGGGCAGATGGGTTGCAGGAACTACGGCTGGAGGATGCATGAACAGCATTGGTACTTAACAAATATCTGCAAAAAAGCTTAACAGTTTCTGCACCTTACAGAGATACAGAGACAGTTTTACTTTTCTGCTCTGTATTGTCTAAAAGAGGCAAACATGACTCCAAAATGCAAACTGTAAATATAGAGACGAACATGGGATGGAACACAATAACAGCCACAAGACTGAAACAAAGAACTGGGCCTATTACATATTATTATTATTATACTGGGCCAGTTAAAAGATGTTTTATCACATTCCAATGTATTTGATGAATTTACAATTTCAAAATTTAGCATGAAATTATTAGCAAAGTGATAATCAAAATCTAAAGTCTGGAATGATTCATTGGCACAAACCAGACTCCATACACAAAAAGGGGAATTTTGCAATCATGAATGAACTGGCTGCAGTAAGTTTGTATTTCACATTTTGTCTCCTTTAATCTTCCAGAGAGCTTCTCCAGTAATCCACAGTATCGGCTCAAGATCGGCAAATTATTCAATGAATGTGCAGAGAAACAGGGTGAAAAAAACTGTCTGTTGTCTCTCATGCAAAAGCCCGACAAAAGGAACAGACGCATGGTCCAAAATCTCCACATCGGACTCACAGTATTTGAGGTAAGTTCTTGTTGTTTATCTTTTTCTTTTTTTTTGTTGCACATTTGGATTAATCTTTAAATAGTTAATTCATTGAACTATGTTGAAAATAGTTACACAAAGATAAAAAATGAAATAAAATGAAATAGTTCTATGGGTTCAGCCATTGCATAATCATCATGTTCAACGAACCAGTGGGAAAATAAATTCCATGACGTGCATGTGCTTTACTTATTTAATTTACTTCATAATGTCAAATGTTTTTTTGTTTTTTTTATCCCCAACACAAACTTCATTTTCCTCTGGTTTCATCCAAGCTGACCAAAGAAGTAAGTAACATTTCTCACAGATTGGCTGTGTATACTGGAGATTGAGCTGAGTTGCATAGAAATGAAACATATCCTTATTACAGTTGGGCGCACACAGAGGGAGGTTCCCAGCCTCTTTCTTTGGCAGAAACAGACCTGTGGCTCAAACTAAAAGCTACATGAACGCACGTGAGGTGATGGAGTTCATCATGTTGAAGCCTGGTGAATACCTGATCGTGCCATCCACCTTCAATCCCAATGAGACGGCCTCCTTCATCCTGACCATCCTGTCCAAGTCCGAGACTCACTTGCAGTAAGTCAATCAAATCTCACTCGTTAGCTTTCAAAGTGTTGTTGATGTAAGGTTTATCTGTATATGCCACATAGCATATTCTACAAGCCATATGAAAAAATACGAAGGCGTGCAAATATGTACAAGGCCTGGACCAGACTGAACACAGTACATGCAAAGACCAAACTGATGTCAACATTCACTCTGATGTCTGATATGAAGCTGCTTTCAGAATTACTTGAGAATCTATGAATTTTCTGTGGAGGTTCTCCTGCCAGCTACTTAGTTAGAACTCTGGAGAATGTCTGAGTGAGCCATTGGAGAACAACGCCTGAGATCCGGAAAGTGGGCGGGTTGAGCGGCTGCTACGTTTGTCATGCGTGAAAGGCAACCTCCAGAGAAAGGACCCAATTTTCCGGGGATTCGCTAGAGTTTCTGTCTGAAAATGGCTTTACTGGCATAAGTTACTCTGGTGCAGAAACATAATTCATTCAATTGAGAAATAAATTCTGCTCTGTTTTTGTGAATTAACAAGATTGTTTAAAATCCTGCTAGAAGCTCTCTATCTAATTTAAAGACACAAGTATCTTCAATGTCTTGAAGCCAAACCAAAATCAAACAGGATGAAACTACACAGGTGGGAAATGTTTGCTCCAATGCTTTCTATTGTTTTTCTCATGAAAAAATCAAAATATGCTTATTCATCTAGAAAAACAGAACACATTTATTTTTCTCAAGAAAATTATTTCGAGAATTTTTTGGGTCATGAAAAAAGACAATTACTGTATTTTGTTAATCCAGAAAAAAACAAAGACTAATTATTTTTCTCATGTGAATGTCTGTAGTTATTAATTACTGTATCTGAAAGTGTAACCCCTAACACTACTTGTTAGTGAAAAAAGTAATTACATTACTGCAGCCTTTAACTAGGTAGCCTTATGTGATAATTCCCTGCAATGAATTACTGACGACTCATGTTCTTCTTCTCAGTGAGGATTCTGGAGGCCATAACCACAGACACACGGAAACAGAAGAGGTGCACAAGATTTTTAAATTTACCATCTGTGTTAATATCATCTAGGTGTTGCTGCTTTGATCCATGTTCTTTACTGATTACGTTGATCGTCTATGACACATGTATACTGGTCAGTATATTAACTCATCTGGAACTGAACACCATCTTTTTCAGCACACACCAGGCAAAACTGACGAAGAGAATGACGACAATAAGAGAAAATTTTTCCGTCAATACTCTGACAAGGTAATTTAAGACAATAGAAGAACATTGTGAGAAATATTATTTGCTTTCTTGCCAAGAGCTCAATGAAAAACATATGATGTGTGATATGACATATTACATATAGTGTAGCAGTAACACCCGACTTCAATCTCTCACCCAGCATAGACTCCAAGAAGTTACTGCTCTTGGTTTAGATATATAACGTGTTAATTATTGAGCTTTGGATGTTCAGAGTAACAAAATGGATTGGGTTATTTTTTGAAAGTGCTGGTTACTTGTTTCCCCCAGCTTCAAATCTATGTGGTATCAATCAAACTCACAGTTTCAGCTGCAGTTGTGCATATGAGAAGTGCTCTTTCACTTTTATGTGGCCTTCATTACTTGCAATCTGTTGCATGTAAGAGCAACATTCATGCATGTGCCCTGTGTACCATATTGTTATTAGTATTATTATTGTTACTTTGACTTGTTTTTTCGGATTTCTTTTCCAGTATGAAGAAGTGGACGCTGAGCAGCTCCGTGCTATTCTAAATGACCAAATCTTGAAAGGTTGGGAATGTAAAACTTTGCTCAAAAGTATTCTAATTATGTTTTGTAGCAAAACTTAGTTGCTGAGTTTTAGCCAAACTGAATCTTCTGCTATCTTTTGTTTTTGTTCAGGAGATCTGAAATCTGGAGGCTTCAGCATCGATGCCTGTCGCAGCATGATTTGCCTGATGGACGTATCCTTTGATGTTTATGCTGCACTAGAATGGAGTGATTTAACCTGTTGGCCCTTTTGTTGATTTAACAGTCATGAATAGTTTTAAAGGTCAGGTGGAGACATGACACAGCATGTGCTGGTTTAATAACTTAATGTCGGGTTAGACATCCGTCACAGGCACACTGAATGGTGAGGAATTTCTGCGTCTGTGGAAGAAGGTCAAAGAGTACAAGGTAAAAGGACCCAACAACTTGTACAATATACTTATTACATCACTACTCTAATGAAGGGTTGGGATGCATCTTGATTTAAGTCCTGAACGGTTTGTGTCCTTCTTGAATACCTCATAAGACAGTTTTTTTCTTTACACAGGACATTTTCTACCAAAAAGATGTTTCACAAACAGGAACACTGTCGCTGAATGAGCTCAGGAATGCCATCATGGCCTCAGGTGAATGATAAACTTGTTCTCTTTGTCTACTGTGGTGCACAAAGACAGAAAATACCGAAATTATTTTTTAATGCAAAGCAATGCACGATATATGGAAAGTCTATCATCATCGTGAGTCTTTATCTCCTCTGTCTCTCAACTGACATCTCTGACTCCAGTTCAAAAGCTTATTTGTTCGTAAATGTGTGTGGAGCTGGAGAAGATGGTGTCGTGCTCTGTTTCGTTTGACGCAGTTGGCACCGTGCACAGCACGAATGAGAGAGACACAAGAGATGATGTAAAATACTGACAGAACTACTAAAAACTGTTAAAAAAAAGACTCTAAATTGATACTGTAAGTAGACTTAGTGTAGCTGTGCATGGCTGCCTGGGTGTCTGCACCTGACTTTGTGGCGCTGCAGCTGGGCTGTGCACCTTCTCCTGGCTGTGAAGCTGTCCTTGGTCTCTGCGTCAGTAGCTAAATACTGTTTATGTTTATTTATCGCAAGTCATATCGCCATCGCAATATTAAACAACTTTTTCGCATATAGCATGTTTTCCTAATATCGTGCAGCCCTGCTATATAACCAGGGGCCAAATAAATAACATATCTACAAGATGTGGGAGACTTACGCAGGGAGAAGGGTTTCACCATTTTTCCACCAATTTCTTGTGCTTTCAAATGAAGTGTTTCATTATTAATATTGTTTACACACTGGGAATGCCATTAACTGCGTTGCTTATATATCGCAAAATACTGAATCTGCAGTTGTTTTGTTTATTTATTTGTCAAATTATGTTTTTTACTTCTCACTGAACGGTCAGCAACACAGACAGTCTTAAGGCTGTTGATATATGGACAGCACATTATTTTTATTACAGTAATATTTTGGACTGCATTACTACAAATAGTCCCAGATACTGAATTACCTTGTTAAACCAAATGTACACCCCAGCCTTTTGCAAATATGCTGCCCCCTAGAGTTTGTGTTATGAACTAAACAATTTTTATGACCTACTCATTCTCCCATTCACTGTGGTTGTGTTCTATTGAAATGTCCTGTTGAAATACAACAGTATGATAGCGTTATCAGATAAGAAATAATCTGCAGAAGAATCAGTAATGAAAATAATGAAATATGTTCTGAGCTCTTGTCTGATGTCTGTTGTTCAGAAAAGAGAGTCAACGATGACATGCTGAATTTGATGGCTCTGCGCTACGGTTCCTCCGGACAATTGACACTGGAGAGTTTCATCTGTCTCATCCTTCGCTTCGAGTGCATGTCCCGTAAGTACATTTGGACAGCTGATGACAGTAGACACACTGGAAGTGGGTAAATAAATCCTTAGATGTCTTCTTTTTTCTTCATTTTGATTGTGTGTGAGTGCTGCCTACAACAGATTGTGCTCCTCATCGGAGTACAATACTCATTTCAAACACTTTTCAAAAAGCAAAAGAGCTTAGAACTCTGCAGCAGTCTAACATGTACTAGCTGAGGCAGGTTTATCTTCAACAGAAATATAGTCCAATGAATGAAACAAAAAACAAAACGACTTCCAAACTGTATGCTAATGAACTGAGAGTGACGATCCTCAAAATAGACGGATATGGTACAACTGAAGATCTGGATGTAGAAGGAAAAGAACAGAATTGGAGCTGCAACATTGTCACCATGATAATTCTGCTACCTTAGATACATTTTTGCGATCGAAAATAAGTGTGGAACAAGATGATAACTTAGTTAGTCATTCTTTGCACTAAACATGTGGATTGTCTCAAATTCAGGCAGCTCACTCACAGTAGACAGTGAACTCACTTGTGTATTGTGGAAATTCCAGCAGGGTAGTGTTGTCCCAAATTAAACAGGGTGGTTGTTGAAATGACAATCCCAACATGTGACTGTGATTGTCTTTATATACTTCTCCATATTTAACCTTTGTGTGTTTTCACCTATGTTGAGTCCTAATGTCAAACATACGGATTGTTGAAACCCACCAGCGAGTGTGTCAGTGGGGTATCCTGAGTTAAGGCCTGAATGGATGTGAATATCTTTAGGTTACGTGAGGGCAGAGGTGGGAAACCTTTTTTCTTTCGAGCCACCTCAATTTTTGTTAATTATTAACACATATCACACTTACTAACTTACATCTTTTTGCTCAGGTGTGCGTAACCTTTTCATTTAGGTGCACCAGCACATAATTTGGGTGCACCCAGAGATAACATACACCATAAACCATTTCTCAATTGTTAAGAATTTTCAACATGACATTTGACATTTGTGATGGTGTTTATTGTTAACGGTTAAATTGAGCACAGGTCAGCAGGAGTGTGGAGGGAGGACACCCATACAGGAGACTCTGACAAACAAACCGGTGCTTCTGCTCTGATCCTGACTCTGTGGCACTAATCTTTTGGCATTGGCGGCCCGTCGTGGAGATCCTCTATTCCCACTTTGTGTTGCCACTGTTGACATTTACCACCTTGTTCACTGTCTGAATCTCCCTGTGTGATTGAGCGAGTGTCAGCCCGGGGCCTGTTTATGTGAGTGCAACCTCTGCCTCACTCCCAGACTCAGAGCCGAGAAGAGAGGCGACCTGCTCAAATACACATACACACCAATTGACATTGTCTTGTCTCGTTTCTTTTCTGTTTTTAAATGTATTCATTGATGAATTACGTTGCGGGCCAGATCAAACACTCTGGTGGGCCACCATATATAGCATAGCATATATAAATATATAGTTCAATCTTCCTCAGCAGCCCAATAACTTTCATTATGTCCCTTTACCATTACCAGACCACCACTGGGTGTGTTATAAACATGTCGATTGCATTTTATTGGCTGTGATTATTTCACATGAAGTGAGAGCTAACAACACGTTGATTCTTTCTCAATAGGAATGTTCAAGCAGCTGTCTGATGGATTGGCCATGACTCTTAATGAATCAGAGGTAAAACAAGTTCTACGGAGTTCTTAAATATATTTTGGAGTATTTTGAAATGGTTTTATCTTTTCATAACTGGCATAGGTGTTGATTTGAAAATATCTTATTGAAAACCACCTTTGTTTCAAACACAATTCCACTTTTGTTTCTACAGGACATTTTTAATTCTCTGTTATGAAGTGATGACGATTTTGAGCATCTAGCACATGAATAATCTATCCTATGTTTATTTACAGTGGATGCACCTTTCCATGTACACTTAACCTGACAGAGATGATGAGCTGCAGGACTCATTTGGAACAACTGCAGCAAATGATGTGCAAATATAATTAATGGGGCAGCAGTTACTCAGTCCATTAAGATATGGGTTAGGGTTAGGGTAAAAAGTATTTCCCCTTGTGGGATCAATTAAGGAAGTTTAAGTTTAAAAAAAAGTCATCTCTTTTGCAAATTAGCAGTTCTATATTTTAAGATATGCTACTTATTCTCTCGCAGTTTCACAGTCATTCTTTAGGAGTATGTTGCCATTCTAACTCTGAACATGTTAGTCTCCCTGAATGGTTACTGTTAATTTTAAGTGGGTTACTGTATTTTCTGATTTACTATTAGGCCTTGCAAAAATAATGTTGACCTCAACTTTGGTTCAAACTTGCATATCTCAAAATTTATAGATAAAACCTGGTTCAAAGTGTGTATCATTGGTACCCATCAAGCCATATCACTTTTTGTGATCCTCCACCTTGCTCTTTGACATTTAAACAGGAATATGAAATGAATATTCTATTAGCAACTCGTGTAAACAACTGAATCAAAATAACGCCTTGTTCTGTATAAGACATTGTTAAGGTCCACAGTCGGACTGTTGGTGTCCATGTAGTCTCTGATGGTTTTGAGTATAATGTCATGAATTCTATTGGACTGATTGCCACAGATGGGGAATTAGCCAACATTAATATAAGATGGTGAGTAGGGTAGATGTAATACCAACTAATTTACAGCTTGTTATCAATATTAATTTGAACCTGTTAGCATACAGTAGTTAACTAGTACAATGCTGCCTAGCGCAACTACTGTGTCTGTCAAGTGTTGTGAAATCTAAGATCTAGTCTCTTGGATTGAATGTGAGTAGAATTATTTTATATGTGGGGTATAGCACTTTCAGTTGTTGGTGGGAGTTTTTGATTGAATTTTACCATATTATCCAGTTTTAGTGTATGAACAGTTCTGTCATCTTTTAGATTCCTTAAATATCTAAAGATATCTTGAAATGTGGAGGGTTTCTTTAAATGGATCAAGAAAATAAAATTTGGTGACGATGCATTGCCTTCTGATCAGTTATTTGTGTCCTAAATAAAACATATGCAGACCCTTTAATGTTTAGTGCACACAAGTAAGAAACGTATCTTTCTGTATATGTATGCTCTGCTAATGTGGGTGCTATTAAAAAGTGCAGTAAAGGATCATTGAGGAAGGAAAACATCAGGACATGTTATGTTGAATTTCTATTTAAATCTGCTCCAAGAGAGGAATACAAGCAACAGTTTATTAGTATACATTTATTAATTATAAGAATAGCAATACAGTTGAAAAAATTATACTGAAAATTTCAGTAAATCTGTCAGATTTATTTCTGATACACTTTTAATAATGATTGAACACAATTGTCATTTATAATAATTTATTCCCAAATCCCAGTATGTTTATCCCCTTAGATCATCACTTAAAACTGAATATTTTGATTCCTATGATTGTTTTGTCACATAGTTTTACAACATGAAGAGATAGATTGAAGCGCAAATTAAGCAGCTGACAAATGACTTCAGGCATATATAAATAACATTGACCATAATGTTAATGAATCACACTCAAGACATAAGAATTACTGAACAATGTAATAATTATTGATTATTGATTAGGATGCTAAAGTCACAACATTATTTAGGTTAGTTGTAGCATTTGAAGCACGGATGTCAGCACAGCAGCCAGGAATATTGAACTTGAGTGTAGGGCGAGCTCTGTTCCCCCATTTGTGGTTGTACCTGGAAGAAGCCAAAAACATACAGGGTGAAATTACTGATGATTGAAAAACATACTCAACTGCATGTGATGGGACAAATACAAGGTCAGTTTAACATTATCCCATGCATTAGGTCTGTAACCTTGTGCTGTAAATTTGAGGCAAGTTGTAGTTGCTCAACATTTGTTCCTGGAGTAGGTACATTAGATTTAATCTAGTTAGAAGGTGCATTGTATTATGATACAAAACCAAGGAGTGCAACTTCATCTGTTGTCAAACCGCTGCCATACATCATGAACTTGAGGTGAATTCTCATTGTGTATTAACGAGCACTACATCTTGTGGTACATCAGTTGTTTATACGAGGTGACATTATTGTCATGAATATTGTTGCTGTCACTGAAATGACAACACAAACACAGACTGGGTTGCACATGTGGCCTCTTGTGGCTACAGGATCAGTGTTGGCTGGTCATTAGTCATTAGTAAGTATGCCACTGCTTGTACAGAGTTTATATTATTAAATGTAATCAGTTGTTTTTGTGTAATCTTGCTTACAAACAAACAACATACAAACCAATACTTAAGGACTTTGCACATAATGGGGTTAAACAACACAATAATGCAAAAAACCTGTTTTATATTATGAATCAAAATTTGTCATACCGGCAATGAAGAGAATTTGCTACTCTGTGATATAACAACAACAGTTCTTGAAACATTCCCAGTGTGTAAAGACCTCCTGCTTCACGCCTAAATTCACTTAACGAACAAATAAACAAAGATGTTTCTTACCCTGTGTTGATGACACACTACTGGCTGATGCTGGTGCAGTTGTTGATTCCGACAGTGATACAGATGATAATGTATTTGTCATGCTAGATGAGGTGGGCGGTGTGGTCGCGCTGACTCTGCTACTGACTAGGTTTAGACCCAGTCTATCCAGATCTTCCTGCAGCTGTCTGTTCACCCAGTCATCAACCACAGGGTCCTCAGCAAACAACTGGAGATCCGTGACATGAGAACCCATGAGGTCTTGGACTGTAGGCACATCCAAATCCTGTAGAATTCAAACGAAACAGTGAAGAGAGTTGGTTTGATGTTTTTACACTCTGTACAATGACCAACAAGGAAAATGTCATAGGTTTAACAGAAAGTAGTTTCATGCCTTTTTCCTGGGGGGATAAACCATTTATAACAACCCAGTATGGATTTATAAATGGGCATTACATTTAAACCCTGGCAGCTTCAGGCTTTTTCCAAGGGTTGGCATAAAGTTCCCAAAAGTAAAATATTCATATGCAGGGTTACAAACATACCTGTCAGCCGGAGGTCATTTTCAAAGTGCCACAAGAGCTTTGATAAAACTTGTGAGCAAAGTAAACTTGCTTTGTATTCTTGAAAAGATGTTCGAAAAAATGTACAGATTGTACTTACACTTACAGGTTTTCCCTTTAAAGAGATACTGCATATTTAAATGTTTATTTTTATGGCTGTTCTTTGAAAAATTGAATTTATAAAAAATCCACAAGTTAAACATGGCTCATAACGACCACCTAGTGTTTCAATCTGTCTTGGACATTTCAGGGCATAATATGGTTTGAAACGTCTCTACATCATGACGTTTATATATTTGGGTG
Source organism: Paralichthys olivaceus (assembly GCF_024713975.1). Lineage (NCBI taxonomy): Eukaryota > Metazoa > Chordata > Actinopteri > Pleuronectiformes > Paralichthyidae > Paralichthys > Paralichthys olivaceus. The sequence continues at coordinate 23,521,092 of NC_091104.1, read as the reverse complement.
GGTGGCTCCCTGCCACCAACGACAGCTTGAGACGTGGTCAGGCAGTCAGAACACTATGGAGGCCAGAGTGGGTTAACCAGATACTACATTTGTGTCGTGTGCTTTAGCAAGACAATTTGTATGTCGTATGTGTGAGGGGTGGCGGTAGGTAGGCGTGTCCCAGCCCCACCTCCCAACACTGTGTTTTCATAGAGAGACTTAGAGGTGAAGTTACACTTTAACAAGCATGCTTACTGCGATCACACTGGGGTCCAGGCTCTTAAAAGTGTTGACATCCATGTTGATATTCTGTTTTGACAGTGTTTTCACATCTGCCAGAGGTGCTCCACCTGACAGACAAGAGGGGAAAACAAGAAATTAGAGACATGACATAGAGATAGAGGATCAGTCATAAGACAGGTACCGTGCATTCTCACCTAAAACGGATTTAATTAAATTGTAAAAGATGGTGGGACTGCTAGGCTGTGTGCTGAAGGAGGTGTTACTGATCTCATACAGGACTTTCTTCTGGTCAGACGAACATGAAGCCACATTCAGTGTTCCGGCATTTCTGACACGATGGAAGGAGAAGAAGGCACCAGTGTTAGCTCTTACTTGTCATTCACAGTGGTTGTGCTTAGGCATCTTTGAGCTACAAGCTGACACCCACCTGATGCTTTCCGGGGTTATGGTCTTCAGTGTGCTGACATCCAACGAGCAAAGGTTAGGGCCAACAGTGTTGAGCACAGTGCTGTCCAGGGTGTTACCAGAGCTATTTAGATAACTTGTGATGATTGCTTTGCTCTAGAAAAAATGAAAGAAAACACTGTAATGATGAGGCTGGGTTATACTGCATCATGCTGCATCAGGCTATTTAATTCCTCTCCAAAGTTTTTTCTCTCTCTTTTTTTGACAGTCCTTGTACATTTTACCTTCTCTGCCTCCCATGATCCATCCTCATCTTTCATGAGCGATGCCAAAGTGTCGATTTTGGTGATGCTCCACTTGGAGATGTCGTCAATCGATGCTACACGTGACACTGAACCAAGGAATTGGACTTCATTATCCGAAACACCTGATGGGTATGCCTAAACACAACAGAATAAACAATGTGGAGTTACATATGGTGGTGTGTAAAAACACGTCATTCATCATGAATAGATATATCCCAGTCTACACAGCATATTAACATTATCCATGCTAGTGTCACTGTGACATGATAACATTTATATTAGGATAATTCAATTTAATAAAAACGTTATCGTGCCAAATCACAAAATACATTATCTCAATACTTTACATATTCACAATATTATAGAGAAGCCAAACAGTTCCCAAAGTGAGTAAGAATTGGCGACTGTGGAGAGAAAAAACTCCCTCTTAACTAGAAGGAACCATAAGAACCAGACTCAATGTGAGCGGCCATCTGCCTCAATCACCTGGGGTGAGTGGAGAAAAATGGGAAAGGGAGAAGAGGTTGGTGGAAAAGAGGGGAAACTGGCTAACTCCATCGGAGAATGACTAATCCTTGCCTCCATCTTGGCAATACTTTTAATTCAACAGAATTACAAGTATTGGTATTGCTGAAGGAGGCACGACAACAATAGCATGTAAACCACTGTGAATTAGCAGGTGGGTTGCTAAAAGAGAGTGTGTGGACAGAATGAGGGTAAATATTGAGGGAAAATAGACTTGGTGGGAAAGAAAGCAACAGATTTAAGTGGGGATGAGGTAGAGCAGAAGCCAAAACACAAACACCAATGGAACAGGAAGTTATACAACACGCTCACCAATTTATTGATTTGTTGGTCAGTTATGTCTCTGAATTCAAAACCTTTTTTTTTCTTTGTGTAAGTCTGTAATTCTTTAAAAAATATATATGCCTTATATTAAAAAGTCAATAATATACAAGATTAAGCCATTCAACCGTTCATGTATCAAATTTACCTGGTTAAGTTTCTTCAGAATGATTTTCTGGAAATCGTCATCATCCACTTTCTCGCAAATGGAGTTGAGATTGTCCTTCAGAACAGGGACGTCCAGGCAGTAGCCAAATTGCGTCTCATCATAGCCAAAGGGGAAGGAGGGATCACTCACTGTCATTTGGGTGATGTTGCTCAGGGTGCAGCCTTTTGTGAATAATTATAAGTTAGAAAATGAGAAAAACAAACATACACACCTGTTTTATACAGTATGTAGTTTTTACAATACAATATACAGCTAGAGTCCAAGGTGACATCTTCAAAGTGCTTGTTTTGTCTGAAATCTTTGGTATCAAACTTGACTGGACTTCAAACTGGACTATAAAGATATAGATTTGAAGCAATAAAACCCACACCCACAATTCAATAGAGCAGACAGAGAGGTCTGATTCAGTTATCATCAAAATGTTACATTTCTCTCAATTAATTGACCTATTAATTCACTAATGAATCCAGCTCCAGTATCAGCAACAGCTTTGTAAAACAGAACACAAAAAAACTGAACCTTTACCTGCTCCCCGTTTTGCCTTGCGCGCACTTATCTGTTTGAACAGACGTTTGAGCTTCCTCTTCTTTGTCTTACTTTTCCTCAGTTTTGGCATAAATTTCTTGAGATACTGTCTCTTTGTTTTCTGCAAAAGAAAAAAAAAACACATAACATGACTTGATTTAATACAAAACATACAATGGATTAGATGTATCTTTGGTGTGGTAGTGTGGTAAAATGAATCAATAACATGGGAACAATCCGAGGTAGTAAAACACATACAGTTTTTAGATTTTCCCAGATGTTTTTTGTGAAATACAGAGGAAGGATCCCCAGGTCAGTCAGTGTTTCCTTGTTCCAGGTGTTGATATTTCTGCACAGAGAAGACACATTCTTACAGCTCAGCCTATTGCTTGGCTACTCAATTTATGCAAGAGGATTTATTATTTAATGAGTCCTTAAATATACATAAATAATACCTAAAAACAAAAGATGGTGATGATTTGCGTTCATTGGATTCAGAAAATGTTTTTTTCTATCAAAAATCTAATCACACAAAAGGCAAACACCAGCAATGTGTTTGTACATCTCTCAACAGTTTCTGACTCTCTGTTTGTGACGTTCAAATTTACATTGATCCTGCAAAATATATTTCTGTTGCTGGCATTTCCGTGAACTGCTTTGTATAAACAGCAGCAAGATGGTGCATGTGGGACAGACTCTAAACCTTGACTACAGCTGGCCTCATCAATAAGGCCCAGGACCCCATCATTGCACTGCTTAAATGTCCTCACCTGTGACTTTGGATTTTAAATTTCCCGCCAAAAGCGGCCATATAATCATTAAAATTGTACATATCCACATTCATATTGTACTCATCTTTGTCTAGTGTTAATAATATTCATATTCATACCTATTTTTATATTTATGCTTAAACATATAACGCAGGAAATTCCATAAGTGTCACAAAGTTCACTGACAAATGTGTTGTTAATTTTTCAAACAATGATGGAGCTCTATGGCACAGAGATATTTAACTGAATCAGGTTTTGGCTCGATACAAAAAGTTGTTAGTGACATCAGCTGATTGCTGGTTATGATATTTTATGGGAATTGCTGACAATATAAACAATATATTATAATATATTAAGAATAATCTCAATGGCTGTGAATTGGATTCGGTTCTTGTACCCGTATGGTGATTTGCTAGACAGCAGCAGCTTCTCAATGGAAGCCACCTGGCTGGCAGAGAGATCTTTGCAGACTTTGAGTTTTTCCAGGATGAGATGATCAGCGTTCTCGATGTAAGAGCCATTCAGAGTGCAGGCCATGTTTCCAAGGACCTCCACGTTGTCTCGGCTCAGAGTGAAGCCTTTTATGCCCTGTTCAGTTGAAAGATTTGAATAAACAGAATCTATTTTAAAACAGTGCTGAAGTTGAGACCCACAAAGTATCATACAGATCAATGATAATTCCCTCTCCAGACCACTTTTCTGATTAATTTGCACCATCTAACGCTCTTTGCAACAAATGTGCTTTTGCACACGGATTGCATGCATCTATTTAATTTAATTCAAACAACTTTTGGAACAGCTTGGACAAAAAAACATATATAGACTGGTCCAAGATAGGATAATAATAAAAGAATAATAATACGAATATGTGAGAATTAGTTATAGAATAATTGTAGAATAACTAACAGATCTAATTATTCTAAGTGGATGAAAGATAAGCTACAAAAAAGGCAAGGGTTTAAGAATTGATGTGCCATTTAAACCACGAATTGCAGAAGGGATAAAGGATTTGGAGGATTAGTTTTGCAAGATTAGTTTTTACAAGAAAAAAGCCACTAGTAAGAACATGTTCAATGGACAATATACTTCATAGGTTTTGTTGGTTACAAAACCCAAATTGTTTTGCTTCAAGCTCCGGTTATCTTGGAACAGATTTGGACAATTTTATTCAAACTGTTTCTATCTTTTACTGTGAGACTGTGAAACCAGCAGATAAAGGAGAAACAGATGGAGGTTTTTAACAAAAGACTGAAATAAACAACAATATGCAAGGCTGACAGCACAGGAACGTATTTTGCTGAGCAGGGGAATTCTCTGCTGCCTTCATTTCATTGTATTTTATATAAGCATCAGTATGTTTATACTCAACATACACTTAACTCTTGCAAGCTTCGATATTTCTAGATTAAAGAATCCTCTGTTATATTATAAGTTCATTTTTGTTTCTTGTAGTAAATCGTAATTTTAACAGCACTCACCAAGCACGTCTTGGCTTCACTGAGCAGCAGCGAATCCTTCTTCAAAATGCTGGAGGCCACAGTGAAGTCTGCACCACCAACTGCAGAAATGTATGACCTGCAGTTGGCTTTCTTGACATCTTTTTTGCTGTAATAATTACATATAAAGATTGGAATCAATCGATAAACAAACAATAAAAAGTAACAAATATACGTTGTTCACTTTACTTGTGTCAACTTATAAGGTCAGAGGAAAAAGATGCTCAGAGAGACTTACTTTAAGTACAGAAGCATGTCAGAAGGATAATCTTCGAATTTCTGGGAGATGTCTCCATTGAGCAGGTTGTACATGCAAGTCAGCTGTAGAAAATGATGAGAAAACAGACCATTACGAACTGCTACACAAGTTGTAAACAAATACATAACACAACACACAATTTTTGTATTGTACATCCAATTTATTTAGTTAACTACAGATAAAGAGCCATATAATTGTATTTTAATTCAAGTTGAACAGTTTAGTTTAACATAAATTTCATTTGACTTTACCTGTGATTCCTTCAGCACCACTTTGGCCCTGCGCTTCCTTGGTCTGCAGGCACGGACCAGGTCCCGGATCTTTTTTTTCTCCATTTTCTGCGCTGAAGTACATGTGAAGCCCTGCAGCATGGATGGAGAAAGCCTGTGGAGAGAGAGAGTGGAAAACCACAAACAAAGTTAAATGGCATGGAATACATTTGCGGCGAAAAATAATTTATAAAAAAAAACCACTCAAAAAAATAAATAGTTGACTTGGCTGGTTCACTTACTGCTCTGTGTCAAAGCTTGCTGTACCCAATGTCCCAAAGAACAGGGCAGCCTAGAAGAACACAATAAACAGAACTATTCAATGTCAGTTACAGATACATATGGGTGAGACAACACACACAAGACATGGGTTTTACCTAATGTCAACTTTCAATAGCTTTACCTGATAGTGCTAGGAGTCAGATACTTTCAGCATTTACTGTGTACTTTGAAGCTGACCTCATTCCATCTTATACCTTATTTCACGCCTGGAGCACTAAGTAAATGTAACAGGAGGTTTGTAGGTTGTTGATAAGTATCTCCAGTAATCAACTGATAATCCCAAAATAATTGGATTTATCTCGATTGAAATTTTGGAGTCACATTATATGCTAATTGATCTGTTGATTCCAAAACTTTTTGATCCTCAGCAGTCTTGTTTCAAGGCAGACCACTCAACCGAGACTGCCCTCCTTGCTGTCACTGAGCAACTTCACACTGCTTGAGCAGCCTCTCTCTCTTCTGTGGTCATCCTTCTAGACCAGTGGTGTCAAACTCAATCACAGAGAGGGCCAAAATTAAAAACTTGGACTACGTCGAGGGCCAAACAGGGTCAACATGTATTGAACAGGATAGACAGGATATTGGATAAAGTGCAAAAAGAAAACACATTTAGGTCGGCTACATTCTTCTTCTAGTTTTTTTTTAGCCAGTTCATGAATGTTTGGGGTTATGTTCTTTGCTGTTGAAACCGTCAAGATGGAGTGAAGGTGTTAATTTAATTTTTGAAGGTGTTGAATTCACTAACACCATATACTCAGCAAGTGAGGAGGGGCACTCGTTCTGTGTGCGTCTAGCCAGGCATTGCGCACCGTGGCTCAGCCATTGGAGCCTGTGCATGCCGCCTGGCTCTCCGGCCAGAGTGAGATAGAGAGATAGATAAGCCTAAGAGACACGGTGAACTTGCCGGGACAGGCCCTGGGATCTCTGGAACGCTGGAAAAATATATATCAACAAATGCTTGGCTATGAGTGGAGAGGAGCGCTCGCTCCTGGCTGGTTTGCCTGCTAGCACCATCTTACCTCTGCAGCTCATCCAGAATGTAGCAGCTTGACTGGTCTTCAACCTACCTAAGTTCTCTTACACTACACCGCTCCTCCGCTCACTTCACTGGTTACCACTGGCTGCCCACATCCGCTTCAAGACACTAGTCCTGCAGTGAACAGATCAGGTCCAGTCTACATCCAGGACATTGTTAAACCTTACACCCCAGCCTGCCACTCTACTCTGCATCGGCCAATCAGCTTGCTGCTCCCTCACTGTGAGGAACATCTAGCCACTCAACAAAATCATGACTGTTTGATTTCCTGGCTCCCGAATGGTGGAATGAGCTCTTCATTGGCATCAGGACAGCAGAAAGTCTGCAGGCTTAAAACACATCTCTCTGTAGTTTGGCTTTTTTTAAAGCTAATTGTACTTACATAATTTTTGCTGTTATGGGTTTGTACCCTCATGGTTGATGCGATTGAATGTAAGTGGCTAATGATATGTAACTTCTGTGAAAAACATAATCCATTTAATTTCTGTCATCTATCTGTGACCTCAGTCTAAACATATTTGCATTCAATTTTAAAAACCTTCACTTCATTCTCCTCTGTGTAAAACGATTCACTGACCTGATCATGTTTCCATGTCTTTCTGTTCATCACATTGATGTTCACAGTCTTCTCAGTAAACGTCAGCAGAGATGGTGCGATCTCAGTTGCCATGGCATCTGGGACATTCAGCACCACTTTGGCAGGACTTGTGTCCACGGAGACAATCTACCAGAAAATGACATGCATTGAAAACCAAGATCATAACTCAAAATGGCTGAGGTTGAACTGAACCACATTTTTCTTTATACAGTTGATGAATGTTATTTTCTATTTAAAATTGGTGTATATAGAAAGGACTCAACACAACATGGTTGTATTTAACATGCTACCATTAAATTTGTCAGTGCATCCTTACGTTTACCAACATATGCAATGAAATTTACTATTTCAACTGAAGTGCAGAGTTTACATTGGCTCACAAGGCTCTAACATGTATATAACAATAACAAAATAAATGAATAATAAATAAAAGAGTGTTAGAGTGTAAAAGCCTGTTGTGAAGTTTTTTGTGAAATACGTCTCTGGACACAAATAAGCACACATCAAAATTACACATACAAATGTAGAAATATGAAAAGAGAAACATGCAGAGGTGGCCCCGAGTAGTGTCTGCATGGGGATTCAGAGAAGAGAGGATCACCCTGTCATTCTCATGAATGTACTCTGATAACACATATAAGCACCCTGGTATCAAAGGTGTTGTTAACATACTTAGATATCATGTTGTCTGTGCTCCCCTGAGCCTAAAATTAACACCCAAAGTCTCAGCCTCAGATGGTTAAGATCTCAACTTGAGAATCATGAATGACTGAACTGTATCTTGCAAACTGACACTGTACCTTTTTGACAAAGGTCTGTTGGACAACGACAGGGGCTGCCAGCATGCTGGAAACAAAGGCGGGGCTCTGGGAGATGCTGAGTAGCTCAGAAGCTGGAACTGCGTCTATTGACTCCGATGGAACTCCGCTAACAAGAGCACCAAGAGATTCCATGGAGGATCCACTTGTGATCTGTTTAATACATTTATACAAACATTAATACATATGCGTATATGCAAAGCATTAAATTGTTATTTTGTGTTTTTTACTCAACCAAAACCGGTTTTGATTTTGAGCTTTGTTAAGAATAGTGCCCTCACCTGGAAGCCTCCTACGCTCATGGTCCGGATGATAACACTGGCTTGGACTGTGCTCCAAGTGTCAACTTTGCTCAGCATAGATAAAGAAGAAATCAGCACTGCTGGGTCAATCGAAGAAATCTTGCTGATGGTCAGGGCTGCACTGGCACTGCCGAGTGTCGCAAATGTTGCGGGTGTGATGGTCTTAATGTTGGATGCCAGAGCAGTAGACGCCTACAGAATCAAATGAGGACATTTAAGTGTTTTATAGTTTGATTGTTGTGTGAGAAGAATCCTGGACAGCCTTTTCAAAGCATTGTCAGAGAGGCATGGAGCAAAGGTAGAATTTAACACATTTAAATAATAAACAAGCTTGAAAATGAAAACTTGCATGCATTTACTTGCATACTTGCATTAATTAGAAACTGTTTCTTTAAACATAATTCTCTTTACATTTAAAGCTGTTTTTCAGACACAAGCTCATGTCTTTTACACATGAAGAACACAGCAGGAGGTTCTCCACTTCACAAGAACACTGAAAGCTTCGGAGCGTTCAGGTGAGAGGTGGTGCTGCAGGCAGGGGCAGAACGTATTGTATTAATTCCATTTCTGCGAAGATAATGTGTTTTGGTTTCAGTACATCAACAGTGATGTGTAACCAACTGGTCTCTTGACATCTTCGCCTGTGTCTTCCAAGTGTATGGCTATGCTTTTTCTGAGATTTAAAAAAAAAAAAGATTTTTGTGCCTAGAAACGCAGTGAATCTTTCCAAGGATCTCCTGATGTGTTCTCACAATGACTCATTCGGACATCCTCTGGAGTTTTGTTTTGGGCTGGTAGGAAAAAACTTCTGAGAAAGTCCAGAGCTTCTCAAATACAGCCCCTCCAGGCGTGGACATGTCATTCCATCATCGTGCAAACACACATCTCATTCATGCTTGTACACTGTAAACCTGATTCAGCAGATCAAATTGATTTAAATTGCGGTAGCTTTGGCTGGGGGGTATAGCGAAGTCGTCCTCCAACCAAAAGCTCCCTGTCTTCCCCATCTGCATGATAAAGTGTCCTTGGGCAAGTTACTGAACCCCAAATGGCCCCTCATAGAAAAAGTGCAGCACATAGATGCATTGTATGAATGTGTGTGTGAATGAGTGAATGGCAAAACTGTACTGGAAAAGCGCTTTGAGGGATCATCAAGACACTATAAATACAGACCACTGACAATTTTTTAAATATAAATACAAATTTCGAACCCCAGAACGATTTGATTTATATTGTGTTCGTGTGTTATTTTTGTGTTGTATCCTTAAAAAGCATTTTTTCAAATTTAAACTTTATTTCTGAAGAATCATTAAGAGCTGGTACCTCAGGGTTCACTGTTGTATTGCAGAATGTCGCCATCTCTTTCAAGACAAGTAAGGTGTCATTCTCAGTCACAGAAGTGTACGCTGCACTTGGGAGCTCATTGGAGCACAGAAAAGCTCCTGGAAGCCTGAATGGTAAACAAATACAATATCTATGTATCCAAATATCCATATACATTTTTGGACGTATTGTGTAAAATGTTGTTGTGTTGATACTTACTGCACAAGGCTGAAGGTTGGGTTGAATTCAAATAGCTGTGAGACATAATAGTCGGTCACATTTTCTGGGATGGCTGTGTTATTGAAGAGTTCCAGGTTGGCTCGGTCCTCCAAGAACACTTTAGCCTTAAATAATCATAGCAATGAAGAAGTTGTTTTATTTCTTAAAGAGGCATTTTTTCTCAGTTCATCTACAATAATATAATCATACGATGGAAATATGTTCAAACAAAAACAGATTATGAAAGCTATGGCTAGTCAAATTAAATTAACTGTATTTATCAATATGGAGTTGAGGTTAAAGTATAAATTTTAAGACTGTGCCAGGATATGGTGGAGGGCACAAAGCTAACACTATGTTGCTGATGCTTGACATACTTGACTGGAGGAGATGAAGGTGGCTAAATTGTCGGGAGTGATGAATGTCACAAAGCTGCCAATGTAACTGACAAACCAGGAGGTTGAGTTGAGTTCTGGATCATTGGCATCGTAGCATCTGGGTCCAGAACCTATGAGAACGAGGGGAAATAATAATAAATGCATAGACAGTAAATTCATTACTATATTGGTACAATAATAAAAGATAGGTTCTCAGAATAAGGAAGCATTTTTCTGACATATTGTTGAAGGACATTTAATATAAACATCCAATTATCTGAGTCTAATTCACTACATCCCTTAAGCCTGTTTCAGAGATCAACTTGCCTCACATATGAAAAACGCTGCAGGAGATTGTTTGGGTCAGACACGTTCACAGCAAGAGCATAATGTCATAATGAGAGTTCAGGTGAGGGGTGGCTCTAGAGCACCGCACGCAGGAGGCAGGACGTGACGTATACATTTCGCTACAGAAATAATTTGTTTCTGCTTCTACATGTATAGCATCTCTTTTTTCATCCTGAGATATTTGTATTATTTGTGTTTTTTTCAGTCTTGCATCCACTGCGTGTTAGAAATGTGATCAACATGCCCACTCGCTCGCAATGAATTTTCCGGACATAGTCCTGTTGTAGCATACCAAGAGCTCATTGAGACATTATCCACAGTTTTTACTTGGGGACTGGCAGGACAAATGCAAATGTCCACAGCAATTAACTCAGACATTTGCGTTGTCTCATACAGCCCCTTCAGAGAATGTCAGGAGAAGGTCCGGAGTTCAGTACATGTCTGAAAGCAGTTTCAGTGTTATTTTGAAAAGTTACGCTATTTGCCCACATTATTTTATAGATCTGGGTGAAACTTCCCCTCGACCACCACTATTAACACAAAGTCAAAAACTGTACAAGTACTGAGTACAAGGACCAATAATATAAGGTTGATAAAGATAGAATTCCTTGAATTTTACCTACCAGAGCTCAAGTAGGTCTTAATGGTGGTGTAAACATCAGCCTGTCCAAAGTCAGAGCTGTTGTATGTGAAGTTAGTTCCCATTACAGAGACCCTAATTAAGAGGGAAAACACACAAATGTTTATGTCATTGATCTGTATCTGTCCATCTGGGAGTGACATTGTGAAAAGGAAGCTTACAGTTTCTGGAAGGCAACACATGTAGCATTCTGCACTTCAGTGGGGCTGATGAGTCTCTTGTTCAGGAACTTAAGATAGTTCCTCAACCGATGGTCGAACCAGGATGTAACCTCAGATCTGGTGTTGCTGCTCAGGGCCAAAGGCCAGACACAGGGGAGAGTCACCATCTTCACATTGTCTGGAACATCCTCCTAGCATCATAGACAAGTTTTAATGAGAGACTGCATTGTAAAACAAATCATTTAAGACTTGTGATAAAATAATATATCGTATGAAGCATAGTTTAAGCTCAAGCAGAGCACTGAAATGACGTGTATTGGCTGACAAGCTTCAGCCATTTGCTGTGTGCTTATTTGATGATTTTCTGATTTGTTGCCGACATTATCCCCTGACACTTCCTCACTGTTACTGAACGGCACACCAGCCTCGTGGTTTGTCACATCCTGAGGAGACCCCAATGACCCACAAGATGTACAATGTACGGCTATGTACAACTAATGGAGATGCCATCACATGGCTTTTCTGTCAACTGAAATATAAAGGGGCTTTGAATTTGTTGTGGGAGGTGTCGAGGTTTTATTAATTTAATGCAGTAAATTCAAATGGGCAAATGGGAACAGATCAGGATGAGGCTTCCTACTGAAATCTGACCGATTACACTTCTTATTCCCTCGAACAGGCAAATAAGACCTTCTTCCTCCTGTCATTAAAGTATACAATGGCACTTCCTATCTAAGGAAATACGTTTCCTTGAATAAGAGGTTCAATGTTTTGGACGATATCTCTGATATATGTCAAGACTAGAATTAAATATTCTCCATGTATCAACATGTGAAAGTGGTATTTCAACTTTCAGACAAGGGTCTTACATTTTCTAGGAAGGAAGGAGTGTTGTTGTAGTTGTTGAAAATGACACAGATGTCAGAGTTGTTGTCAATCATATTGGGTTGACTGAGGAGCTGATTCAGCTCTGAGGTGTTGATGGTACTTAGGAGCTGAAACACAAAGAAAGGGGGGAAATGAATAAATAAAATAATTGCAATACTCAGAAAAACATTTTGAAATTACTACTGTATTACCCCCTGGGACAAACACATCATGAAAAGGAATTTGGTGAAAACGTATTAACCCCACTGTTCAAAAGAATATCCGCAATCTGTATGAATTTCTAGATGGATTCTATTATATCACCTCTGATTCACGTGTTGCTGGCAGAAGAGATGTGAACGTGGACACATCTGGGAATCCAAAGCTGCGGAATGTGTCTTTCAGATAGATGTACAAGCTTCCACCATTGTAACATTTCAGAGGTGTTGGACCTGCATTAAAAAAATACACCACAACAGTACATACATAATGGTAAATGCCGTACATAATTTTCTACATTCTACAAGATTATTTATAAAAAGATCTTTTATACAGACCTTGGAGGAAGAGGAGGATATTTTTGAAGATTTCCCTTTTAGTGTTGTTCCTAAGTGTCGAGTGTAGCGTGTCCAACAGTGTGATGCTAGATTCAGATGAATATTAGTCAGAAATAATTCAACAATCAGATCACATCACAATGACAATTACGACCACCACAGACACACTTACATCTCTTGGCTGCTATTACAACTCCTGTTCTTCCCAATGTCAAATAAAGGTGTCACCAGGCTGGGAGAGAGGTCAACCAGGAGAGGGCGCAGGCGAACCCTGAGCCACAGCAGGAACTCTGTGTCCTTTATTGCTGGAGAGGACAGATTCCCTCTGTCATATACTGCCTGGAGGAAGGCAGATTTCACCTCCTCTGTGTAGTCTGCCGGGTGGGTCTAGAGGGTAATGAGAGTTTGCTGAAATTAAATAGTTTTAGCCTCCATAAAAGTATAAAATATTTGATTTTCATCATGTTAGAATTTAAATATAAATCATAGCTTTCTAAAAAAGTCCAATACTCATAAATGTTTCCTTTGCTGTGGTCAAGGAAAGATGCAAAGACAAAAATCCACAAAGAGTTAGAAAAAGGGGGATCGGGTGATTGAAAAAAGAAGAGTATTTGATAGGCGCATTTTTCACCTAATTGTTCCTAATTGAGTAAAATGAACCATTAGTATTTCAGCAGCAGTTCAAGATAAGAGCTATTTCTGTAAATGATGAGGAAAGGAGCTCTTATGTTTCCTATCTGATCTCATTTTGCATATTAGGAACACAGGACCATCCTTCATAAAAGGAAAAGAGAAAATGCCACAATATATTACTGTAGCAACATTTAAAGCGGCACCATGTTGTAGTTGCACCTGAGTGGAACCACAGATATACTGTTAACCTGTTTTCTTCTTGGGAAACTATTCAAAACATATGGAAATCCTCACATGATTATCTGATCTTCAAAATCAGTCAATATAGATTTATTCTCTATCACATCCTGTCCCGTTAGTTTGAAAAACAATTTTATTTTGAATTTAAAGAAACAATATCATCATCAAGACTGAAATGTAATTTCAATCACCTGATTGTAAAATGCACAAGAAACATTTTCTCTATAAAGTAAACTCCTCATACTGTCTGAATATCATTTGATATTACGTCTGAATGTCATTTAGTTTTGTGCAGTGTGTGCGCGAATGTGAACGCGGCTCTGGATGAGAATATCAGAAGACATTTAGTCAAAAACATGATGTAAGTTACGCTGTTTTCGAATCTTATTTGAATGTCGGGGCTTAAGGACACTTAGATGAAACCGCAGGAGCAGTTTGGGGGCATTTTATGTTATTTTTAATAAAGAGGTGGTCAACATTAACTTTGATTAATTTGGCTGCAACACTGTTTACCCTTGAAACTGTCATGAAAACTTAAACGATTTTAGTTTGGACAAAAAATGGCAGGCTTCACAGAAAGGACCCCCCTCCATGTTAATATAAAGTATTTAAATATAAAGGGCCCATTCTATAGTAAAGAAAACAACATACAATTTAGATGAAACACACTGGTGAAAACATTACTACAATTATTTTATATTCAATTTTTGCCAAAAATCTTACACACTGAACCTTTAAGGCAAATTAAAATATATTAACTATTAATAGTGTAAAGTATATAAGTATATTTAACTTAAATATAAAGTGCAAAACTCTTAACAAATATACATACAAATCACATCGTAAACAAACCTCACCAAACAAATATAATTTACGACTAAATAACAGCTTCAGCGCAAAACACAGCAAAATACTCCAGCTCCAAAACCCTGCTGATGTGCTTGGTATGGGGTGTTGTATTCTGTGCATCGCCAGGTGCTTTATTAAGTTTGTCTTGTTCCTCACCTGCTCCCCTCCTCTACTTCTCTCCATTTAGAACCAAGTGGATACCACTACAAGCTGTTGCTCCCAGGACGGCCCAGCTCCCCACTCGGACATTTGCTGCCTTTTCCGGTGTTTAACTACTTTCGCATAATATAAGGCCACACTTTTGGCTTCTTGTTGTCATGTCGACTCCAGTTTGAGATAGCTAGTATTTGTAGGCTACATACTGAGAATGTGTTTCCACCAGAGTTAATGTTAACTAGGCACATGCAGTGATGTTTGTTTCCCATAAGCAGGGCAACTATTTCAGTAAAGAGCTCAGGCACCAAAATGAGGCACCAAATTCTGTTTTATGATAGGTACCAAATGAGTAGGACCCAGTTTCAGTACCCAACTAGTAGTTATTAGCTACAGAAATGTAATAATGTAATGTTTGATTGTTAAAATTGAAACAGATGGTGTGTTTACATTAGGTGCAACGTTAACCACAGTGTGAGTATTACTGATAAGAAGATACATTTTAGATGTTCACCTCAATGGCTGGTGAGACTGTGTCAAAAAAAACACCGTAGTCGTCAGGGTTGATGACTGCCATGATTTTTGTCACGTCTTGCATCGTCTTTAGCTGGGATGGAGTTGCTGCCAAGTTGGCCAGCTGATCGAGGCTGAGAAGATCTGCAACCTCCACCTAGAAGTGCAAGCAACATTTCAGTGAGTGAACACCAACAGTGGAACTTTGACCTTTTATGGCATGTGTTAGTCTGGTTAGGTTAGCACTAGACCTTCCATGTTACACAGTGAGCTGACTTAAACCCTTCACTAATGGAGTGCCCAATCTAAATGCCTGTTTAGAACAGGCTGTTTACTTAGCAGGTGGTAATTTTAATTCCAGCTGTCTGTCTGAAACTGTAAAAGTTGGCTCTCTGAAATGTAGCTAAAAGTTGCTAGATTGCATAATGACGTCACATGTTATGGTGATACATCTAAGTCCCATACATTGCGTTGCCGACCGGCATCCTATTCTCTTGCAAGTTGGATATGTTGTTTGGTCATTGATTATGTTTTTGGTGGAGTGCGGGTGGGGACATGGGTGATGAAGGGGTGAATTTTGTTGTATTCATTATTATTTTTTTATTTATTTTTTTTATCATTGAACCATAACTGATTGACCCTTTTGTGTGTTTTTAGTCGCTAGTGAGGGTGAAAGATGCTAAATCTAGCAATAAAGTCACTAAATTGGAACACTCGACTCAATAGGCTTAACAGTAGAAATGTACCGTTTGGCTCTGACCTCTTCCTAATTAAATTCACGTTTATTTGAATCCCTTTAAGTAAACATGTTATAGCCTCGTCTACTTACTTAGACTTCTCCTTCTTCTTCAAACTTTGCACTGTGTAAAAATAAATAAGCATCCACTGTGCCAGGATTTAGGCGAGTCTGCCTCGCCTCAATGATATGCTAAGTTGAGCTGAATGAGTGCTTGCTTGCAGTGCTCATAGCAGGAATGAGATTCTCTGAAATGTTCACATTTTAGAGAATGTAATTAATATTTTCCATGTTAATGATGCATGAGGCCTATTTCACCCACCCACACTAATCCGGAAATGTTTTTTATGTACAACATATGTTGCAGAGTGAAGTTAAACTTTGTTTATCATGCCTGGCTTACCTGCAATGCATATTTTCATAAAATTAAACTGAATTTGCTTTATTACGATTCACGTGTGGCATAAATATAAGTTTAAGTTTAAGTTTACTGGTGTTATTTTTTCATACATTGCATGTCGACTCAGAGGTTTTTTAAGCTATCAACACAATCTTCACACCCAAGTTCAAGTTCACAACTTTTCAAAATAGAAACTCTGCAAGTGTAAAGCATTGCAGCAACAAAATGAACATTGTACTTTTACTTTGAAGACAAATTGCCAAACAGGAATTAATGAGTTAACGAATGTTGTTGTCATTAAAGAAACCAGCACCTATTGCATCAGTCTAATATGGTGAACTAATAAAAAAATGATGTGGCGGTGATATTGACTTGCGGTTTGACATGGTAGCTGGCTGCTATCGTAGTTTCTGAGGACGTAGGAAGACATTCAAGAAGTGGTGACCATTATCTTCAATTATTTTGGATTTGGATGCAAAAACAGTTTTACTGACTCAAAGACTTCACCCATCCCTCCATCGGCATACTGGTGAGTAGGTAAAATAAATTTTCATTTTTTGGTTCCTTTAAGAGTTTTTTAATTTCTCATGTATTATGATTGAAACATAGTCCTGTCGTAAGCCTGTTATTCTTCAGTATGTGCAGCAAATGATTCCTGATGATCCTATGTCTCTGTGCAAGAGCAACAAGAATAATACAAACATAAAACTTGTGCGCACAAGATTAAAAAATGTTTATCTAACCCTTCAGTGCTCCGTTCTAGCAACCATGGCATTAAAAGGAGAGTGTGAGACAACTCAATATAGCTCTGACTCTCTCTCCCCCAGTGCCGGCCACACCCATCTCCACAGATGTGTTTGTAAATTGTGCTGCCCCATACAGATGTTCTTTTGTTGAATATAATTTGACCAAAGTCAACATAAAAAAACTATACCTACATCAAATATTTTGTGTACCATATGTGCTTTTATAGAGAAAATGACTTTTAGATTAACTCTGAAAATTAGTATTTTGTCAGCCCCTGAGTGTCTTAATCATATTAGTCATAGCACTGCTAGGGAAAGGTGAACTCAAAAATACAACACACAGATATTCATCAAAAGGAATTATTAAATTATTAGGTTTGTTAATCAAAGGTCAGGGTAATAGTAAACTCACAAAAAACAGGTTTTTTGGCCTATTACATAAACAAAGATAAAGGTCACAGTGATCTTATATTATTATGCATGATATTTGTCATGAGCAACTGCAGGTACTGAAACTGCAATGGTTAGCAGAGGCAAACAGCTGCTAGTCATACAAGCTGGTCATTCTGTCAGCTGCGCCACCTGAGCAGAAGTGATGACTGACAATTCAGGGGAAAAAACAGAGATGACTATGCAATCAAACAACAACAATCGCAAAACAATAGTTAAGACTTTACAGTTGGCAATGAGAAAATGCTGCAACAGCAGTCTCCACTCACACTGGAGAAGTTGGGATTGAGGTCTTGCAATTCCTTCAGGGTCGCAAACTCAGAGAAGGGGCCGATGTTCGCCTGTAGCCATTCTGTACTACCATTGACCGATGAGACACAGCCAGGATCTGCAAAGGAGACAGAAACAAAGACGTTGGTGGAATGCTGCCACTGTTGTGGCCAAGACATGAGCTAAATGAGCCTTAGTGTCTGCCTTTACCTGAGGAGTCATTTCTTGAGAGGAATGGTTTGACCAAGTGTGTGAAGACTCTTTGCTGTCTTTTTCTCTCCATGGATTGCCTTTGGTCGCTGAATACCTGGATGCTGAAATTTGAGAAAGCACTTTACACATCTAAACAACAGGACAACTCCAGGAGCTTCTACAATCTGGTTCACACTGGTGAAATATATCACACGTTTGCTTACACAGTCTGGTATGATTGGCAGCTGAAGTTCTTGGAGCTCAGGCAGAATAGGAAGTTGGAGGATGGAGAGGCCAAGAGGGGACGCAATGTATGGAACCAGCTTCTGACAAAGTCAACACTCTGTAGCTCTGCCTGGCTGAAGTTGGCAATTCTGACCTCTCCAAGAGCACCAAGAGCATTTGACAAGGATGGGAAGCTGTCGTTGCCAGCCTGGGATTGGAAAAAATCACTTTGGTTAGGAGTCCGATTTCCCACGGGGAAACACAGATTTGGTGAAATTGTGGGGCTGGATTTACCATGGTAGCAAATGATTCAAGAGCCTGGTCTATTGAAGTCAAAGCTTTTTGGAAGAGAAGCTTCCAGGCCTCCACCGGGTATGTCCTGTTGCTTTCCAGTGTGCATGACACCAGTCTCATCAAGTTGCTGGGTGTGAGATGTGTAGCCTTGAAAAAAAGTAGGCAGCACATTAGACAAAAGGATCCCAGAGCTGATAAAGATGTTGCTCAGGATTGCAATGTAGCAAAAGCCAAATGTTTACTAAGCTAATCGACACAAAAATAAGCTTACAGAGGAACAGGCGTGCTCGATGACGGTTAAATTGCACACGGCTTCAGAGGAATTGCCAGTCGACAAGGTTTGGTTGAGTTTCGATCTGAGAAAAAGAATGAAAATAAAATCATTGTCATCTTAGTTAGGCTGCGTAAAGGAACTCTGCCTATCCAAAGTCACCACGGCAGACAACTGCGATTCACCTACCTATTGACGGCAGCACAGATGAGGTCCTCTGTGAAAAGGCACAATTTGAAGATCAGATTTTACACTCTCAGAATGTGATATTGTCATCACACTTGAAGTCTATGGCTTTTTCAAAACTTACCATTGACCACGGTCTGTTTGCACTGCAGACAAGCAAAACATAACTGTTACTCATGTGGCAAAAGCCACTGAAATGTAAAGTACTTTAACATGACCTCCTTAACAATGTTCATGTGCCAAAGGTGTGTCTTGTACCGTTTGACCAAATATGATTTCATTCTTTTAATCCAGGTCGTTTTCCCATACAAATGAACTTACCATCAAGGACTCTGCAACTACGCAACCTGTTTGAGAGAAAAATGAAATGAAGGGATGGCATCAATACAACTACCATCACAGTGGTTGTAATTGGCTTGCCTGAAAAAAAGTGTATCAACGTACGTGGGAAAGTCCTCTTGAATGAAGCTATGGCGGATCTCACATCATGCGAAAGGTGTAGTGGCAAGGATTCCGAACTTTGCTGAAGCCCAGTGAGTCTGAAGGGAGAAAATAAAAAATGTTTGTGACTTGTCTAGAGCCACAGTTTGGCATCATGCTAACCCAAAGTCTCTGAATTTGGACTTCAGAAATATCATGTCTTACATAGCTGCGAAGGATGTACAGCTGATATTGCTTGGGATCACCACCAAGCTGCCAGGATGGAGGCTGGCCATCACAGAGGTCAAATAGACCTGGAACCACAGCTCATAGTCTTCAGGCTCAAAGTCTCCAAATCCTGGAGCAAGGCCTGTTAAGGTCAGGTTCAAGATGGTGTCTCGTACAGCTGGGTTTTCGATCAAGGTGATGTTTTTCTGGAAGTGACAAGATTTTCACTTTTTCGTTCAAGAGGATGACTTACCACGTTACCCTCAAATTAAAACAAGTTTGGTGACATAGGGTATCTTTGTACTTGGGTGCATGAGGGACATGACTTGGCAATTATCTGCAACAATGCATCAATCAAGCAGGTCGGAAATGCATCATTTTGTGTCAAGGCTGTGCCACTATTTGGCCTCTGCAAACATGCCCTGAGCCCGGGGAAAACTTTACACCACCTGTTTGTCAGACAAACAAGTGCAAAAAAATGGCCATTTTAAAATAAAGCGTTTACCTGAATGTTGATGCGAGCAAAAGCCTGGAAAAACTGAACAAGCTGTTTGTCATCGTTGGAAGTGTTCAAACTTTGGAACACCTCCCTTACAATGGTCTCATTCTCCAAAGCCCCACTGTCAGCATCCAGGATCAGCTCAGCCTTCTGGTTTGGTGAGAGGGAGACCACAACTGCCTCCTAATGACACAAACAGAGGACACACAAAACGCCTTTCTTTTTGACATGGCAAAACCACTTCTGTGTGCAGACTTTCCAAGTTCTGAATATTGTGCTGCTATTATCAAGATTTATTTGTAGTGACATCTATGACTTACCACGGAGAGGTTGAAGACTTTGAGTTCAGAGTATTTGCTGAATCTAGCAAATCCACCCAAGTTCGTCTTAAGCCATTGGGCATCACTCTGAATTCCCTGTCTACAACCTGAGACCAGTAGAGAAACGTTAGCGTGCACACCATTTGGCAAGAACAGTTTTTTTATTGATACACACGACACAAGTCCATTGCCAGTTTTCTTCTCCATCCCATATCAGTATTTGTGAAAATTTCAAGCCCATGGACAATCTCACACAAACAACCACATGGCGCAGTTTATTGAGGAAGCCCTACCTGGCTCTGTGACGACGCGAGCAGATTTTGTCAGGTAGGCCAGCAGAACATCTGAGAGTTCTTTTTGTCTGTGGACCCGCATTTTAGGGAAAGCCTTGTCCATCCCACTCACACTGCAAAAAGTGAAAAGAGACATTCTTCCATGGTCCCTCAACAGTATTTGTGTACTTTGGTGCAGTGCAATCTGGTTTGTTTGTAAAATGCTACTCACACTACGTGGTAGTTTGTGCAGTTTATTGTTGAGGTGGCATTCTCCAGCATCACTGCACTGAAATTGGCGAGGAAAGGAACCAGTCTCACTTGGAACCACTCAGACCAGTCTTCTGTAGTGAACTTTGAGAAATGGGGACTGATGATGTTGAAGGTCCTGTTCATGACACGCTCCCTCACCAAAGGTTGGAAGTCAGGGTCCTGTTGAATTACAAAACGAGGGGATTCAAACACCAAATGGTTGACATATCTATCAGAACTAAAAAAGCCTTTTGGATGACGGTGGAAAAGATTGCAAGAAACGCAGCCGGGTCCAGTTGCCCATGTCGATCGTACAGCCCCCAAACACACAGTTAACAAGTCGTTAACATGCACAACATACAGGATACTAGCTGGTATGTAACAAACTACTCGATATCATGCGGTCCCCTACAACTGCTGTTATGGTTTACACAAAAATCGAAGGAGTGCCTTTGCTGAGTACAGAGCCCAGGATTTTCTTTCTTCCCCTAGCGTCGAGAGTAGCCTACCTTTTCATCCTTTACGAGCTGTGTGAGGAATTCGGCCACATTGTCCAGAGCATTGCCCTCCTCAAGTCGCACAAACACACGGTCGATTTGGTCTGTGTCATTGGATGCTGCTGAGCTCAGCGTCAGCTGTGCCACCTGGGCAGGAGTGAGGGCCGACAACGATTCGGCCTATGAATGGAAATCAATAAGCAATCAAACGGCAGCAATTGCAAAACCATAGTGAAGACGTTTCAGTTTGCAAGGGGAAAATGCTGCAACAGCAGTCTCCACTCACACTGGAGAAGTTGGGATTGAGGTCTTGCAATTCCTTCAGGGTCGCAAACTCAGAGAAGGGGCCGATGTTCGCCTGTAGCCATTCTGTACTACCATTGACCGATGAGACACAGCCAGGATCTGCAAAGGAGACAGAAACAAAGACGTTGGTGGAATGCTGCCACTGTTGTGGCCAAGACATGAGCTAAATGAGCCTTAGTGTCTGCCTTTACCTGAGGAGTCATTTCTTGAGAGGAATGGTTTGACCAAGTGTGTGAAGACTCTTTGCTGTCTTTTTCTCTCCATGGATTGCCTTTGGTCGCTGAATACCTGGATGCTGAAATTTGAGAAAGCACTTTACACATCTAAACAACAGGACAACTCCAGGAGCTTCTACAATCTGGTTCACACTGGTGACGTTTGCTTACATAGTCTGGTATGATTGGCAACTGAAGTTCTTGGAGCTCAGGCAGAATAGGAAGCTGGAGGATGGAGAGGCCAAGAGGGGACGCAATGTATGGAACCAGCTTCTGACAAAGTCAACACTCTGTAGCTCTGCCTGGCTGAAGTTGGCAATTCTGACCTCTCCAAGAGCTTCAAGAGCATTTGACAAGGATGGGAAGCTGTTGTTGCCAGCCTGGGATTGGAAAAAATCACTTTGGTTAGGAGTCCGATTTCCCACGGGGAAACACAGATTTGGTGAAATTGTGGGGCTGGATTTACCATGGTAGCAAATGATTCAAGAGCCTGGTCTATTGAAGGCAAAGCTTTTTGGAAGAGAAGCTTCCAGGCCTCCACCGGGTATGTCCTGTTGCTTTCCAGTGTGCATGACACCAGTCTCATCAAGTTGCTGGGTGTGAGATGTGTAGCCTTGAAAAAAAGTAGGCAGCACATTAGACAAAAGGATCCCAGAGCTTATAAAGATGTTGCTCAGGATTGCAATGTAGCAAAAGCCAAATGTTTACTAAGCTAATCGACTCAAAAATAAGCTTACAGAGGAACAGGCGTGCTCGAGGACGGTTAAATTGCACACGGCTTCAGAGGAATTACCAGTCGACAAGGTTTGGTTGAGTTTCGATCTGAGAAAAAGAATGAAAATAAAATCATTGTCATCTTAGTTAGGCTGCGTAAAGGAACTCTGTCTATCCAAAGTCACCACGGCAGACAACTGCGATTCACCTACCTATTGACGGCAGCACAGATGAGGTCCTCTGTGAAAAGACACAATTTGAAGATCAGATTTTACACTCTCAGAATGTGATATTGTCATCACACTTGAAGTCTATGGCTTTTTCAAAACTTACCATTGACCACGGTCTGTTTGCACTGCAGACAAGCAAAACATAACTGTTACTCATGTGGCAAAAGCCACTGAAATGTAAAGTACTTTAACATGACCTCCTTAACAATGTTCATGTGCCAAAGGTGTGTCTTGTACCGTTTGACCAAATATGATTTCATTCTTTTAATCCAGGTCGTTTTCCCATACAAATGAACTTACCATCAAGGACTCTGCAACTACGCAACCTGTTTGAGAGAAAAATGAAATGAAGGGATGGCATCAATACAACTACCATCACAGTGGTTGTAATTGGCTTGCCTGAAAAAAAGTGTATCAACGTACGTGGGAAAGTCCTCTTGAATGAAGCTATGGCGGATCTCACATCATGCGAAAGGTGTAGTGGCAAGGATTCCGAACTTTGCTGAAGCCCAGTGAGTCTGAAGGGAGAAAATAAAAAATGTTTGTGACTTGTCTAGAGCCACAGTTTGGCATCATGCTAACCCAAAGTCTCTGAATTTGGACTTCAGAAATATCATGTCTTACATAGCTGCGAAGGATGTACAGCTGATATTGCTTGGGATCACCACCAAGCTGCCAGGATGGAGGCTGGCCATCACAGAGGTCAAATAGACCTGGAACCACAGCTCATAGTCTTCAGGCTCAAAGTCTCCAAATCCTGGAGCAAGGCCTGTTAAGGTCAGGTTCAAGATGGTGTCTCGTACAGCTGGGTTTTCGATCAAGGTGATGTTTTTCTGGAAGTGACAAGATTTTCACTTTTTCGTTCAAGAGGATGACTTACCACGTTACCCTCAAATTAAAACAAGTTTGGTGACATAGGGTATCTTTGTACTTGGGTGCATGAGGGACATGACTTGGCAATTATCTGCAACAATGCATCAATCAAGCAGGTCGGAAATGCATCATTTTGTGTCAAGGCTGTGCCACTATTTGGCCTCTGCAAACATGCCCTGAGCCCGGGGAAAACTTTACACCACCTGTTTGTCAGACAAACAAGTGCAAAAAAATGGCCATTTTAAAATAAAGCGTTTACCTGAATGTTGATGCGAGCAAAAGCCTGGAAAAACTGAACAAGCTGTTTGTCATCGTTGGAAGTGTTCAAACTTTGGAACACCTCCCTTACAATGGTCTCATTCTCCAAAGCCCCACTGTCAGCATCCAGGATCAGCTCAGCCTTCTGGTTTGGTGAGAGGGAGACCACAACTGCCTCCTAATGACACAAACAGAGGACACACAAAACGCCCTTCTTTTTGACATGGCAAAACCACTTCTGTGTGCAGACTTTCCAAGTTCTGAATATTGTGCTGCTATTATCAAGATTTATTTGTAGTGACATCTATGACTTACCACGGAGAGGTTGAAGACTTTGAGTTCAGAGTATTTGCTGAATCTAGCAAATCCACCCAAGTTCGTCTTAAGCCATTGGGCATCACTCTGAATTCCCTGTCTACAACCTGAGACCAGTAGAGAAACGTTAGCGTGCACACCATTTGGCAAGAACAGTTTTTTTATTGATACACACGACACAAGTCCATTGCCAGTTTTCTTCTCCATCCCATATCAGTATTTGTGAAAATTTCAAGCCCATGGACAATCTCACACAAACAACCACATGGCGCAGTTTATTGAGGAAGCCCTACCTGGCTCTGTGACGACGCGAGCAGATTTTGTCAGGTAGGCCAGCAGAACATCTGAGAGTTCTTTTTGTCTGTGGACCCGCATTTTAGGGAAAGCCTTGTCCATCCCACTCACACTGCAAAAAGTGAAAAGAGACATTCTTCCATGGTCCCTCAACAGTATTTGTGTACTTTGGTGCAGTGCAATCTGGTTTGTTTGTAAAATGCTACTCACACTACGTGGTAGTTTGTGCAGTTTATTGTTGAGGTGGCATTCTCCAGCATCACTGCACTGAAATTGGCGAGGAAAGGAACCAGTCTCACTTGGAACCACTCAGACCAGTCTTCTGTAGTGAACTTTGAGAAATGGGGACTGATGATGTTGAAGGTCCTGTTCATGACACGCTCCCTCACCAAAGGTTGGAAGTCAGGGTCCTGTTGAATTACAAAACGAGGGGATTCAAACACCAAACGGTTGACATATCTATCAGAACTAAAAAAGCCTTTTGGATGACGGTGGAAAAGATTGCAAGAAACGCAGCCGGGTCCAGTTGCCCATGTACAATCGTACAACCCCCAAACACACAGTTGACAAGTCGTTAACATGCACAACATACAGGATACTAGCTGGTATGTAACAAACTACTCGATATCATGCGGTCCCCTACAACTGCTGTTATGGTTTACACAAAAATCGAAGGAGTGCCTTTGCTGAGTACAGAGCCCAGGATTTTCTTTCTTCCCCTAGCGTCGAGAGTAGCCTACCTTTTCATCCTTTACGAGCTGTGTGAGGAATTCGGCCACATTGTCCAGAGCATTGCCCTCCTCAAGTCGCACAAACACACGGTCGATTTGGTCTGTGTCATTGGATGCTGCTGAGCTCAGCGTCAGCTGTGCCACCTGGGCAGGAGTGAGGGCCGACAACGATTCGGCCTATGAATGGAAATCAATAAGCAATCAAACGGCAGCAATTGCAAAACCATAGTGAAGACGTTTCAGTTTGCAAGGGGAAAATGCTGCAACAGCAGTCTCCACTCACACTGGAGAAGTTGGGATTGAGGTCTTGCAATTCCTTCAGGGTCGCAAACTCAGAGAAGGGGCCGATGTTCGCCTGTAGCCATTCTGTACTACCATTGACCGATGAGACACAGCCAGGATCTGCAAAGGAGACAGAAACAAAGACGTTGGTGGAATGCTGCCACTGTTGTGGCCAAGACATGAGCTAAATGAGCCTTAGTGTCTGCCTTTACCTGAGGAGTCATTTCTTGAGAGGAATGGTTTGACCAAGTGTGTGAAGACTCTTTGCTGTCTTTTTCTCTCCATGGATTGCCTTTGGTCGCTGAATACCTGGATGCTGAAATTTGAGAAAGCACTTTACACATCTAAACAACAGGACAACTCCAGGAGCTTCTACAATCTAGTTCACACTGGTGACGTTTGCTTACATAGTCTGGTATGATTGGCAACTGAAGTTCTTGGAGCTCAGGCAGAATAGGAAGCTGGAGGATGGAGAGGCCAAGAGGGGACGCAATGTATGGAACCAGCTTCTGACAAAGTCAACACTCTGTAGCTCTGCCTGGCTGAAGTTGGCAATTCTGACCTCTCCAAGAGCTTCAAGAGCATTTGACAAGGATGGGAAGCTGTTGTTGCCAGCCTGGGATTGGAAAAAATCACTTTGGTTAGGAGTCCGATTTCCCACGGGGAAACACAGATTTGGTGAAATTGTGGGGCTGGATTTACCATGGTAGCAAATGATTCAAGAGCCTGGTCTATTGAAGGCAAAGCTTTTTGGAAGAGAAGCTTCCAGGCCTCCACCGGGTATGTCCTGTTGCTTTCCAGTGTGCATGACACCAGTCTCATCAAGTTGCTGGGTGTGAGATGTGTAGCCTTGAAAAAAAGTAGGCAGCACATTAGACAAAAGGATCCCAGAGCTTATAAAGATGTTGCTCAGGATTGCAATGTAGCAAAAGCCAAATGGTTACTAAGCTAATCGACACAAAAATAAGCTTACAGAGGAACAGGCGTGCTCGAGGACGGTTAAATTGCACACGGCTTCAGAGGAATTACCAGTCGACAAGGTTTGGTTGAGTTTCGATCTGAGAAAAAGAATGAAAATAAAATCATTGTCATCTTAGTTAGGCTGCGTAAAGGAACTCTGCCTATCCAAAGTCACCACGGCAGACAACTGCGATTCACCTACCTATTGACGGCAGCACAGATGAGGTCCTCTGTGAAAAGACACAATTTGAAGATCAGATTTTACACTCTCAGAATGTGATATTGTCATCACACTTGAAGTCTATGGCTTTTTCAAAACTTACCATTGACCACGGTCTGTTTGCACTGCAGACAAGCAAAACATAACTGTTACTCATGTGGCAAAAGCCACTGAAATGTAAAGTACTTTAACATGACCTCCTTAACAATGTTCATGTGCCAAAGGTGTGTCTTGTACCGTTTGACCAAATATGATTTCATTCTTTTAATCCAGGTCGTTTTCCCATACAAATGAACTTACCATCAAGGACTCTGCAACTACGCAACCTGTTTGAGAGAAAAATGAAATGAAGGGATGGCATCAATACAACTACCATCACAGTGGTTGTAATTGGCTTGCCTGAAAAAAAGTGTATCAACGTACGTGGGAAAGTCCTCTTGAATGAAGCTATGGCGGATCTCACATCATGCGAAAGGTGTAGTGGCAAGGATTCCGAACTTTGCTGAAGCCCAGTGAGTCTGAAGGGAGAAAATAAAAAATGTTTGTGACTTGTCTAGAGCCACAGTTTGGCATCATGCTAACCCAAAGTCTCTGAATTTGGACTTCAGAAATATCATGTCTTACATAGCTGCGAAGGATGTACAGCTGATATTGCTTGGGATCACCACCAAGCTGCCAGGATGGAGGCTGGCCATCACAGAGGTCAAATAGACCTGGAACCACAGCTCATAGTCTTCAGGCTCAAAGTCTCCAAATCCTGGAGCAAGGCCTGTTAAGGTCAGGTTCAAGATGGTGTCTCGTACAGCTGGGTTTTCGATCAAGGTGATGTTTTTCTGGAAGTGACAAGATTTTCACTTTTTCGTTCAAGAGGATGACTTACCACGTTACCCTCAAATTAAAACAAGTTTGGTGACATAGGGTATCTTTGTACTTGGGTGCATGAGGGACATGACTTGGCAATTATCTGCAACAATGCATCAATCAAGCAGGTCGGAAATGCATCATTTTGTGTCAAGGCTGTGCCACTATTTGGCCTCTGCAAACATGCCCTGAGCCCGGGGAAAACTTTACACCACCTGTTTGTCAGACAAACAAGTGCAAAAAAATGGCCATTTTAAAATAAAGCGTTTACCTGAATGTTGATGCGAGCAAAAGCCTGGAAAAACTGAACAAGCTGTTTGTCATCGTTGGAAGTGTTCAAACTTTGGAACACCTCCCTTACAATGGTCTCATTCTCCAAAGCCCCACTGTCAGCATCCAGGATCAGCTCAGCCTTCTGGTTTGGTGAGAGGGAGACCACAACTGCCTCCTAATGACACAAACAGAGGACACACAAAACGCCCTTCTTTTTGACATGGCAAAACCACTTCTGTGTGCAGACTTTCCAAGTTCTGAATATTGTGCTGCTATTATCAAGATTTATTTGTAGTGACATCTATGACTTACCACGGAGAGGTTGAAGACTTTGAGTTCAGAGTATTTGCTGAATCTAGCAAATCCACCCAAGTTCGTCTTAAGCCATTGGGCATCACTCTGAATTCCCTGTCTACAACCTGAGGCCAGTAGAGAAACGTTAGCGTGCACACCATTTGGCAAGAACAGTTTTTTTATTGATACACACGACACAAGTCCATTGCCAGTTTTCTTCTCCATC
The DNA here is from genome assembly GCF_024713975.1 of Paralichthys olivaceus. Taxonomy (NCBI): domain Eukaryota; kingdom Metazoa; phylum Chordata; class Actinopteri; order Pleuronectiformes; family Paralichthyidae; genus Paralichthys; species Paralichthys olivaceus. Next base: position 23,492,600 of record NC_091104.1, on the reverse strand, counting down.
CCATATCAGTATTTGTGAAAATTTCAAGCCCATGGACAATCTCACACAAACAACCACATGGCGCAGTTTATTGAGGAAGCCCTACCTGGCTCTGTGACGACGCGAGCAGATTTTGTCAGGTAGGCCAGCAGAACATCTGAGAGTTCTTTTTGTCTGTGGACCCGCATTTTAGGGAAAGCCTTGTCCATCCCACTCACACTGCAAAAAGTGAAAAGAGACATTCTTCCATGGTCCCTCAACAGTATTTGTGTACTTTGGTGCAGTGCAATCTGGTTTGTTTGTAAAATGCTACTCACACTACGTGGTAGTTTGTGCAGTTTATTGTTGAGGTGGCATTCTCCAGCATCACTGCACTGAAATTGGCGAGGAAAGGAACCAGTCTCACTTGGAACCACTCAGACCAGTCTTCTGTAGTGAACTTTGAGAAATGGGGACTGATGATGTTGAAGGTCCTGTTCATGACACGCTCCCTCACCAAAGGTTGGAAGTCAGGGTCCTGTTGAATTACAAAACGAGGGGATTCAAACACCAAACGGTTGACATATCTATCAGAACTAAAAAAGCCTTTTGGATGACGGTGGAAAAGATTGCAAGAAACGCAGCCGGGTCCAGTTGCCCATGTCGATCGTACAGCCCCCAAACACACAGTTAACAAGTCGTTAACATGCACAACATACAGGATACTAGCTGGTATGTAACAAACTACTCGATATCATGCGGTCCCCTACAACTGCTGTTATGGTTTACACAAAAATCGAAGGAGTGCCTTTGCTGAGTACAGAGCCCAGGATTTTCTTTCTTCCCCTAGCGTCGAGAGTAGCCTACCTTTTCATCCTTTACGAGCTGTGTGAGGAATTCGGCCACATTGTCCAGAGCATTGCCCTCCTCAAGTCGCACAAACACACGGTCGATTTGGTCTGTGTCATTGGATGCTGCTGAGCTCAGCGTCAGCTGTGCCACCTGGGCAGGAGTGAGGGCCGACAACGATTCGGCCTATGAATGGAAATCAATAAGCAATCAAACGGCAGCAATTGCAAAACCATAGTGAAGACGTTTCAGTTTGCAAGGGGAAAATGCTGCAACAGCAGTCTCCACTCACACTGGAGAAGTTGGGATTGAGGTCTTGCAATTCCTTCAGGGTCGCAAACTCAGAGAAGGGGCCGATGTTCGCCTGTAGCCATTCTGTACTACCATTGACCGATGAGACACAGCCAGGATCTGCAAAGGAGACAGAAACAAAGACGTTGGTGGAATGCTGCCACTGTTGTGGCCAAGACATGAGCTAAATGAGCCTTAGTGTCTGCCTTTACCTGAGGAGTCATTTCTTGAGAGGAATGGTTTGACCAAGTGTGTGAAGACTCTTTGCTGTCTTTTTCTCTCCATGGATTGCCTTTGGTCGCTGAATACCTGGATGCTGAAATTTGAGAAAGCACTTTACACATCTAAACAACAGGACAACTCCAGGAGCTTCTACAATCTAGTTCACACTGGTGACGTTTGCTTACATAGTCTGGTATGATTGGCAACTGAAGTTCTTGGAGCTCAGGCAGAATAGGAAGCTGGAGGATGGAGAGGCCAAGAGGGGACGCAATGTATGGAACCAGCTTCTGACAAAGTCAACACTCTGTAGCTCTGCCTGGCTGAAGTTGGCAATTCTGACCTCTCCAAGAGCTTCAAGAGCATTTGACAAGGATGGGAAGCTGTTGTTGCCAGCCTGGGATTGGAAAAAATCACTTTGGTTAGGAGTCCGATTTCCCACGGGGAAACACAGATTTGGTGAAATTGTGGGGCTGGATTTACCATGGTAGCAAATGATTCAAGAGCCTGGTCTATTGAAGGCAAAGCTTTTTGGAAGAGAAGCTTCCAGGCCTCCACCGGGTATGTCCTGTTGCTTTCCAGTGTGCATGACACCAGTCTCATCAAGTTGCTGGGTGTGAGATGTGTAGCCTTGAAAAAAAGTAGGCAGCACATTAGACAAAAGGATCCCAGAGCTTATAAAGATGTTGCTCAGGATTGCAATGTAGCAAAAGCCAAATGGTTACTAAGCTAATCGACACAAAAATAAGCTTACAGAGGAACAGGCGTGCTCGAGGACGGTTAAATTGCACACGGCTTCAGAGGAATTACCAGTCGACAAGGTTTGGTTGAGTTTCGATCTGAGAAAAAGAATGAAAATAAAATCATTGTCATCTTAGTTAGGCTGCGTAAAGGAACTCTGCCTATCCAAAGTCACCACGGCAGACAACTGCGATTCACCTACCTATTGACGGCAGCACAGATGAGGTCCTCTGTGAAAAGACACAATTTGAAGATCAGATTTTACACTCTCAGAATGTGATATTGTCATCACACTTGAAGTCTATGGCTTTTTCAAAACTTACCATTGACCACGGTCTGTTTGCACTGCAGACAAGCAAAACATAACTGTTACTCATGTGGCAAAAGCCACTGAAATGTAAAGTACTTTAACATGACCTCCTTAACAATGTTCATGTGCCAAAGGTGTGTCTTGTACCGTTTGACCAAATATGATTTCATTCTTTTAATCCAGGTCGTTTTCCCATACAAATGAACTTACCATCAAGGACTCTGCAACTACGCAACCTGTTTGAGAGAAAAATGAAATGAAGGGATGGCATCAATACAACTACCATCACAGTGGTTGTAATTGGCTTGCCTGAAAAAAAGTGTATCAACGTACGTGGGAAAGTCCTCTTGAATGAAGCTATGGCGGATCTCACATCATGCGAAAGGTGTAGTGGCAAGGATTCCGAACTTTGCTGAAGCCCAGTGAGTCTGAAGGGAGAAAATAAAAAATGTTTGTGACTTGTCTAGAGCCACAGTTTGGCATCATGCTAACCCAAAGTCTCTGAATTTGGACTTCAGAAATATCATGTCTTACATAGCTGCGAAGGATGTACAGCTGATATTGCTTGGGATCACCACCAAGCTGCCAGGATGGAGGCTGGCCATCACAGAGGTCAAATAGACCTGGAACCACAGCTCATAGTCTTCAGGCTCAAAGTCTCCAAATCCTGGAGCAAGGCCTGTTAAGGTCAGGTTCAAGATGGTGTCTCGTACAGCTGGGTTTTCGATCAAGGTGATGTTTTTCTGGAAGTGACAAGATTTTCACTTTTTCGTTCAAGAGGATGACTTACCACGTTACCCTCAAATTAAAACAAGTTTGGTGACATAGGGTATCTTTGTACTTGGGTGCATGAGGGACATGACTTGGCAATTATCTGCAACAATGCATCAATCAAGCAGGTCGGAAATGCATCATTTTGTGTCAAGGCTGTGCCACTATTTGGCCTCTGCAAACATGCCCTGAGCCCGGGGAAAACTTTACACCACCTGTTTGTCAGACAAACAAGTGCAAAAAAATGGCCATTTTAAAATAAAGCGTTTACCTGAATGTTGATGCGAGCAAAAGCCTGGAAAAACTGAACAAGCTGTTTGTCATCGTTGGAAGTGTTCAAACTTTGGAACACCTCCCTTACAATGGTCTCATTCTCCAAAGCCCCACTGTCAGCATCCAGGATCAGCTCAGCCTTCTGGTTTGGTGAGAGGGAGACCACAACTGCCTCCTAATGACACAAACAGAGGACACACAAAACGCCCTTCTTTTTGACATGGCAAAACCACTTCTGTGTGCAGACTTTCCAAGTTCTGAATATTGTGCTGCTATTATCAAGATTTATTTGTAGTGACATCTATGACTTACCACGGAGAGGTTGAAGACTTTGAGTTCAGAGTATTTGCTGAATCTAGCAAATCCACCCAAGTTCGTCTTAAGCCATTGGGCATCACTCTGAATTCCCTGTCTACAACCTGAGACCAGTAGAGAAACGTTAGCGTGCACACCATTTGGCAAGAACAGTTTTTTTATTGATACACACGACACAAGTCCATTGCCAGTTTTCTTCTCCATCCCATATCAGTATTTGTGAAAATTTCAAGCCCATGGACAATCTCACACAAACAACCACATGGCGCAGTTTATTGAGGAAGCCCTACCTGGCTCTGTGACGACGCGAGCAGATTTTGTCAGGTAGGCCAGCAGAACATCTGAGAGTTCTTTTTGTCTGTGGACCCGCATTTTAGGGAAAGCCTTGTCCATCCCACTCACACTGCAAAAAGTGAAAAGAGACATTCTTCCATGGTCCCTCAACAGTATTTGTGTACTTTGGTGCAGTGCAATCTGGTTTGTTTGTAAAATGCTACTCACACTACGTGGTAGTTTGTGCAGTTTATTGTTGAGGTGGCATTCTCCAGCATCACTGCACTGAAATTGGCGAGGAAAGGAACCAGTCTCACTTGGAACCACTCAGACCAGTCTTCTGTAGTGAACTTTGAGAAATGGGGACTGATGATGTTGAAGGTCCTGTTCATGACACGCTCCCTCACCAAAGGTTGGAAGTCAGGGTCCTGTTGAATTACAAAACGAGGGGATTCAAACACCAAACGGTTGACATATCTATCAGAACTAAAAAAGCCTTTTGGATGACGGTGGAAAAGATTGCAAGAAACGCAGCCGGGTCCAGTTGCCCATGTCGATCGTACAGCCCCCAAACACACAGTTAACAAGTCGTTAACATGCACAACATACAGGATACTAGCTGGTATGTAACAAACTACTCGATATCATGCGGTCCCCTACAACTGCTGTTATGGTTTACACAAAAATCGAAGGAGTGCCTTTGCTGAGTACAGAGCCCAGGATTTTCTTTCTTCCCCTAGCGTCGAGAGTAGCCTACCTTTTCATCCTTTACGAGCTGTGTGAGGAATTCGGCCACATTGTCCAGAGCATTGCCCTCCTCAAGTCGCACAAACACACGGTCGATTTGGTCTGTGTCATTGGATGCTGCTGAGCTCAGCGTCAGCTGTGCCACCTGGGCAGGAGTGAGGGCCGACAACGATTCGGCCTATGAATGGAAATCAATAAGCAATCAAACGGCAGCAATTGCAAAACCATAGTGAAGACGTTTCAGTTTGCAAGGGGAAAATGCTGCAACAGCAGTCTCCACTCACACTGGAGAAGTTGGGATTGAGGTCTTGCAATTCCTTCAGGGTCGCAAACTCAGAGAAGGGGCCGATGTTCGCCTGTAGCCATTCTGTACTACCATTGACCGATGAGACACAGCCAGGATCTGCAAAGGAGACAGAAACAAAGACGTTGGTGGAATGCTGCCACTGTTGTGGCCAAGACATGAGCTAAATGAGCCTTAGTGTCTGCCTTTACCTGAGGAGTCATTTCTTGAGAGGAATGGTTTGACCAAGTGTGTGAAGACTCTTTGCTGTCTTTTTCTCTCCATGGATTGCCTTTGGTCGCTGAATACCTGGATGCTGAAATTTGAGAAAGCACTTTACACATCTAAACAACAGGACAACTCCAGGAGCTTCTACAATCTGGTTCACACTGGTGACGTTTGCTTACATAGTCTGGTATGATTGGCAACTGAAGTTCTTGGAGCTCAGGCAGAATAGGAAGCTGGAGGATGGAGAGGCCAAGAGGGGACGCAATGTATGGAACCAGCTTCTGACAAAGTCAACACTCTGTAGCTCTGCCTGGCTGAAGTTGGCAATTCTGACCTCTCCAAGAGCTTCAAGAGCATTTGACAAGGATGGGAAGCTGTTGTTGCCAGCCTGGGATTGGAAAAAATCACTTTGGTTAGGAGTCCGATTTCCCACGGGGAAACACAGATTTGGTGAAATTGTGGGGCTGGATTTACCATGGTAGCAAATGATTCAAGAGCCTGGTCTATTGAAGGCAAAGCTTTTTGGAAGAGAAGCTTCCAGGCCTCCACCGGGTATGTCCTGTTGCTTTCCAGTGTGCATGACACCAGTCTCATCAAGTTGCTGGGTGTGAGATGTGTAGCCTTGAAAAAAAGTAGGCAGCACATTAGACAAAAGGATCCCAGAGCTTATAAAGATGTTGCTCAGGATTGCAATGTAGCAAAAGCCAAATGTTTACTAAGCTAATCGACACAAAAATAAGCTTACAGAGGAACAGGCGTGCTCGAGGACGGTTAAATTGCACACGGCTTCAGAGGAATTACCAGTCGACAAGGTTTGGTTGAGTTTCGATCTGAGAAAAAGAATGAAAATAAAATCATTGTCATCTTAGTTAGGCTGCGTAAAGGAACTCTGCCTATCCAAAGTCACCACGGCAGACAACTGCGATTCACCTACCTATTGACGGCAGCACAGATGAGGTCCTCTGTGAAAAGGCACAATTTGAAGATCAGATTTTACACTCTCAGAATGTGATATTGTCATCACACTTGAAGTCTATGGCTTTTTCAAAACTTACCATTGACCACGGTCTGTTTGCACTGCAGACAAGCAAAACATAACTGTTACTCATGTGGCAAAAGCCACTGAAATGTAAAGTACTTTAACATGACCTCCTTAACAATGTTCATGTGCCAAAGGTGTGTCTTGTACCGTTTGACCAAATATGATTTCATTCTTTTAATCCAGGTCGTTTTCCCATACAAATGAACTTACCATCAAGGACTCTGCAACTACGCAACCTGTTTGAGAGAAAAATGAAATGAAGGGATGGCATCAATACAACTACCATCACAGTGGTTGTAATTGGCTTGCCTGAAAAAAAGTGTATCAACGTACGTGGGAAAGTCCTCTTGAATGAAGCTATGGCGGATCTCACATCATGCGAAAGGTGTAGTGGCAAGGATTCCGAACTTTGCTGAAGCCCAGTGAGTCTGAAGGGAGAAAATAAAAAATGTTTGTGACTTGTCTAGAGCCACAGTTTGGCATCATGCTAACCCAAAGTCTCTGAATTTGGACTTCAGAAATATCATGTCTTACATAGCTGCGAAGGATGTACAGCTGATATTGCTTGGGATCACCACCAAGCTGCCAGGATGGAGGCTGGCCATCACAGAGGTCAAATAGACCTGGAACCACAGCTCATAGTCTTCAGGCTCAAAGTCTCCAAATCCTGGAGCAAGGCCTGTTAAGGTCAGGTTCAAGATGGTGTCTCGTACAGCTGGGTTTTCGATCAAGGTGATGTTTTTCTGGAAGTGACAAGATTTTCACTTTTTCGTTCAAGAGGATGACTTACCACGTTACCCTCAAATTAAAACAAGTTTGGTGACATAGGGTATCTTTGTACTTGGGTGCATGAGGGACATGACTTGGCAATTATCTGCAACAATGCATCAATCAAGCAGGTCGGAAATGCATCATTTTGTGTCAAGGCTGTGCCACTATTTGGCCTCTGCAAACATGCCCTGAGCCCGGGGAAAACTTTACACCACCTGTTTGTCAGACAAACAAGTGCAAAAAAATGGCCATTTTAAAATAAAGCGTTTACCTGAATGTTGATGCGAGCAAAAGCCTGGAAAAACTGAACAAGCTGTTTGTCATCGTTGGAAGTGTTCAAACTTTGGAACACCTCCCTTACAATGGTCTCATTCTCCAAAGCCCCACTGTCAGCATCCAGGATCAGCTCAGCCTTCTGGTTTGGTGAGAGGGAGACCACAACTGCCTCCTAATGACACAAACAGAGGACACACAAAACGCCTTTCTTTTTGACATGGCAAAACCACTTCTGTGTGCAGACTTTCCAAGTTCTGAATATTGTGCTGCTATTATCAAGATTTATTTGTAGTGACATCTATGACTTACCACGGAGAGGTTGAAGACTTTGAGTTCAGAGTATTTGCTGAATCTAGCAAATCCACCCAAGTTCGTCTTAAGCCATTGGGCATCACTCTGAATTCCCTGTCTACAACCTGAGACCAGTAGAGAAACGTTAGCGTGCACACCATTTGGCAAGAACAGTTTTTTTATTGATACACACGACACAAGTCCATTGCCAGTTTTCTTCTCCATCCCATATCAGTATTTGTGAAAATTTCAAGCCCATGGACAATCTCACACAAACAACCACATGGCGCAGTTTATTGAGGAAGCCCTACCTGGCTCTGTGACGACGCGAGCAGATTTTGTCAGGTAGGCCAGCAGAACATCTGAGAGTTCTTTTTGTCTGTGGACCCGCATTTTAGGGAAAGCCTTGTCCATCCCACTCACACTGCAAAAAGTGAAAAGAGACATTCTTCCATGGTCCCTCAACAGTATTTGTGTACTTTGGTGCAGTGCAATCTGGTTTGTTTGTAAAATGCTACTCACACTACGTGGTAGTTTGTGCAGTTTATTGTTGAGGTGGCATTCTCCAGCATCACTGCACTGAAATTGGCGAGGAAAGGAACCAGTCTCACTTGGAACCACTCAGACCAGTCTTCTGTAGTGAACTTTGAGAAATGGGGACTGATGATGTTGAAGGTCCTGTTCATGACACGCTCCCTCACCAAAGGTTGGAAGTCAGGGTCCTGTTGAATTACAAAACGAGGGGATTCAAACACCAAACGGTTGACATATCTATCAGAACTAAAAAAGCCTTTTGGATGACGGTGGAAAAGATTGCAAGAAACGCAGCCGGGTCCAGTTGCCCATGTCGATCGTACAGCCCCCAAACACACAGTTAACAAGTCGTTAACATGCACAACATACAGGATACTAGCTGGTATGTAACAAACTACTCGATATCATGCGGTCCCCTACAACTGCTGTTATGGTTTACACAAAAATCGAAGGAGTGCCTTTGCTGAGTACAGAGCCCAGGATTTTCTTTCTTCCCCTAGCGTCGAGAGTAGCCTACCTTTTCATCCTTTACGAGCTGTGTGAGGAATTCGGCCACATTGTCCAGAGCATTGCCCTCCTCAAGTCGCACAAACACACGGTCGATTTGGTCTGTGTCATTGGATGCTGCTGAGCTCAGCGTCAGCTGTGCCACCTGGGCAGGAGTGAGGGCCGACAACGATTCGGCCTATGAATGGAAATCAATAAGCAATCAAACGGCAGCAATTGCAAAACCATAGTGAAGACGTTTCAGTTTGCAAGGGGAAAATGCTGCAACAGCAGTCTCCACTCACACTGGAGAAGTTGGGATTGAGGTCTTGCAATTCCTTCAGGGTCGCAAACTCAGAGAAGGGGCCGATGTTCGCCTGTAGCCATTCTGTACTACCATTGACCGATGAGACACAGCCAGGATCTGCAAAGGAGACAGAAACAAAGACGTTGGTGGAATGCTGCCACTGTTGTGGCCAAGACATGAGCTAAATGAGCCTTAGTGTCTGCCTTTACCTGAGGAGTCATTTCTTGAGAGGAATGGTTTGACCAAGTGTGTGAAGACTCTTTGCTGTCTTTTTCTCTCCATGGATTGCCTTTGGTCGCTGAATACCTGGATGCTGAAATTTGAGAAAGCACTTTACACATCTAAACAACAGGACAACTCCAGGAGCTTCTACAATCTGGTTCACACTGGTGACGTTTGCTTACATAGTCTGGTATGATTGGCAACTGAAGTTCTTGGAGCTCAGGCAGAATAGGAAGCTGGAGGATGGAGAGGCCAAGAGGGGACGCAATGTATGGAACCAGCTTCTGACAAAGTCAACACTCTGTAGCTCTGCCTGGCTGAAGTTGGCAATTCTGACCTCTCCAAGAGCTTCAAGAGCATTTGACAAGGATGGGAAGCTGTTGTTGCCAGCCTGGGATTGGAAAAAATCACTTTGGTTAGGAGTCCGATTTCCCACGGGGAAACACAGATTTGGTGAAATTGTGGGGCTGGATTTACCATGGTAGCAAATGATTCAAGAGCCTGGTCTATTGAAGGCAAAGCTTTTTGGAAGAGAAGCTTCCAGGCCTCCACCGGGTATGTCCTGTTGCTTTCCAGTGTGCATGACACCAGTCTCATCAAGTTGCTGGGTGTGAGATGTGTAGCCTTGAAAAAAAGTAGGCAGCACATTAGACAAAAGGATCCCAGAGCTGATAAAGATGTTGCTCAGGATTGCAATGTAGCAAAAGCCAAATGTTTACTAAGCTAATCGACACAAAAATAAGCTTACAGAGGAACAGGCGTGCTCGAGGACGGTTAAATTGCACACGGCTTCAGAGGAATTACCAGTCGACAAGGTTTGGTTGAGTTTCGATCTGAGAAAAAGAATGAAAATAAAATCATTGTCATCTTAGTTAGGCTGCGTAAAGGAACTCTGCCTATCCAAAGTCACCACGGCAGACAACTGCGATTCACCTACCTATTGACGGCAGCACAGATGAGGTCCTCTGTGAAAAGGCACAATTTGAAGATCAGATTTTACACTCTCAGAATGTGATATTGTCATCACACTTGAAGTCTATGGCTTTTTCAAAA